>NW_006922443.1:0-1081 GCF_000298275.1 Orycteropus afer afer
ATATATTCTTCTGCAATTTGTTTTTCTGTTCAATGTTCTATATGTATGATTCATTTATGTGAATTTATATAGATGCTACTCATTAATTTTCGCTGCTGTACAGGTATGTGTCACTTAATGGCCATAATACATTGAATGAAGTAGGACATTATGGGATTTTGATGTTATGAAAACACCATTTTAAAACCTTCTGAGAGACAAGGAAAGGTTTATATATGGAAGGAAATTTTCTTTGTTCCTTACCAAGGGTGAGACGGGAGCTGAGGTAACACTGAAAAATTAATTAAGCAATTAAAAAGAAATAAACTTATGGGAGCTCTGGTGGCATAGTGCCTGAGGCATTTGACTGCTAACTAGAAGTCTGGCAGTTCAAACCAACCAGCCACTCCTGGGAAGAAAGGTTGGGCAATCTACTTCTGTCGTGATACCGCCTCGGAACCCTAAGGAGGGGTTGTTATGGGTAGGATCTGACGGGATAGCAGTGAGTGTTTTAGTTTTTTATGCGAACCACTTCCAGTCATCTTCGTTGCCACTGCTGCCACCTTTGCTGATGCTTCTGCAGCAGCTGGTGGCGGCTGGAGGAACTGGTGGCAACAGCAGTGGCTTCTAAGAAGTGATGAGAGCAAAGCAAGGGGAATAAAATGAGGAGGAAGCGCAGCGTGCGCAGACCCATCTGCTGTTCCACTGTCCTGGGCAGCAAGAGTAGCCCAAACCTGACAGCCCCTGCTGCCATAGACCACCTGTCTACCCTAAAAATCCCAAAACCCCACAGCCAGAGCCATGTCCTCTGCCTCCCCTGCTGTATCCCATCCGTGGTACAGTGCTGCACGAGTCTAGGTTTGGGGTCTTTAACACCATTAGGAACAAATAATAAACAAAAGGAGAGCTGCTTTCCCTTATAAAAAACCAACCAAACAAACTTACGGAACCAAAGACATATATAGGGTTGGATGTTGCCCCCACGGATGTTAAGCAATGTGTACCTGTATAACATTCTATTATATTAATTCATTTTCCTGTTCATCAAAACTTACGCAAACGCAACTCAACGCACTGCTGTGGAGTCGGATCCGACTCATAG
>NW_006922443.1:2007-3000 GCF_000298275.1 Orycteropus afer afer
CAGATTTATCAGTTATGGTCCATTTGTCTGGCAGTAACAGAAATCTAGTGCTGTTAACAATAGGGAAATTTATTCTCACACAAAGGAAGAAATCTAGAGTTAAGGCTTGATTTGGGGATTCATTGTTGTCATCAAGGATTCATGTTCTTTCCACTTCTGCTGTGCTTTCCTAAATATCAGCATTATTCTCAGGCTGGTAACAAAATGGCTGGAGCAGTTCCAGGCATCACATCCAGATACAACATCATCCTGAGGAATACAAGCAATGTAAGTTTATATAATTCTCACTCAGGAATGAGAAAACTACTCCTAAAAATCCCTCTTCAGCCTTCACCCAGCAGAGTTAGAAGATAATTAAAATAATCTTTTATCTTCTGCTGCTTTGGGCCCATTGTCCCACTGACATGTTGCAATAATTTCTCCTTTAAACTGCAAAGGAAATGAGATTAACATTTCAGCCAATCAGAATTAGCTCTAGAGGTAAGATTCACCTGAAACACATGACTATGTGGGGGAGAAGAAAATACCTAAACAAAATCAGGGTACCGATAGAAAGAATATGAGGAAATGATACAGGGTAGGCAACCAACAATGTCCATTGAAGTCAATCTTCTTCAAACCCCTTCTATATATTAAGAAAGGTTTCAGAGAAGAAGGAAGTGATCTCCAGCTCTGCCTTAGCCCCATGACAGATATTTACAAACTCCAGATTCAACTCCCAAACCGACACTACCTCAAGCCCTCAGATTCTGTCAACTTCTGATCCACAGCTCCAACCAGCAAAGCAGGACATCAATCTTTGTTTATTCATGGTCCAGGCAGGAACATCAAAATAAAACTGAATTGTTTTTGTTGTTACGTGCCATTGAGTCAGCTCTTACTCATGGTGACACTATGCACAACAGAATGAAACACTGCCTGGTCCTGCACCATCCTCACAAATCCTTGCAATGCTTGAGCCCATTGTTGCAGCTTTGGGGTCAATCCACCTCA
>NW_006922443.1:4525-5727 GCF_000298275.1 Orycteropus afer afer
AGCCACTCCTCAGAAGGAAGGTTGGGCATTCCTACTTCCGTAGTGATACTGCCTCGGAAACCCAAGGAGGGGTCGCTATGAGTTGGGGCTGACTCGATGGCAAACAACAACAACAACAATCTATGGATGGATACATATGTAGACAGGCAGGAATACAAAGTATGGGTAGGCGAATGGGAATATATCCATAGGTTTGGCAGATGATATTCCCATGTACATACTTGTATGTGCTATAGAAATGTCCATATACATTATAGAACTAAAAGAGGACAAAGTTAGGATAACTTCTTAGCCACAACCAAGCACCTTGAGGGAGTGAATCTATGGGCCTGCAAGCTCAGGACCATGGTTTCAAGGAACATCAAGCTCAATAATATACAAAAACATTGTAGCAGGTGAGGTCTTAAAAGCTTGCAAGCAGCCATCTGAGATGAAATATTGGTTTCTCCTCTTTCAACTCAAAGAAAAGTGAGGAAAATCAGACTATGAAAAAATTGGTCTAAGGTAGTTCCGGTTAACATGGTGGAATAGGCAGAAAGACTGCACAGACCCTCTTCAACAAAGAAAAGGGGAACCAATTAACACAGATACAGAAGATAATCCTGGACCCCTGAGTCGTGAAGGGAAGGATATAGAAGTGGACTAACCTCCAACTAGCAGAAGAATTTGCATGAAAACACCAAAATAAGAAACATATGGAGCTGCGGTCTAGCAGTGATCCTGACAGCACAGACAGCTTAGATATTGCTGAGTGGTGGTATGACCTAAGAATTAAAAAATCAGCCCTGCTAGCCAGGGACTGCACGGAGGCCTGCTCTGGTGGCTGGTGAATAAAAGGGGAAGCAGCAAAGAGGAAGGCAGGCTGAGCTGTGGATTTTGCCTCTCCAAAGGGCACAGCCATTTTCAATGTTTACAAGCAGCTTGACCATTTTGGATATTTAAAGTGACAATGTTCTTCAAGATTCCAGGGACTAAAGAACAGGCTCCGCTTACCAGGAACTGCAGGGACATTCTGGACGCAGATGACTGGAAAAGTGCGACATTTCCCTTGTTACTCTTATACCCCACACCCTCTTGGTGAATGGAGGGGTGACCATCCCTCACTCCCACCCATCTTCTGGGCTGGCAGGAATTCCATCTCAATCTATGTTCTCAGAAGGAGCCTGGGTGCCCAGCCCCGCCCTGCCCTGATTTTTTTTTTT
>NW_006922443.1:30749-31327 GCF_000298275.1 Orycteropus afer afer
CCTTCCTTCTGAGGAGTGGCTGGTGGGTTTGAACCGCCAGCCTTCTGGTTAGCAGTCAAGTGCCTTAGGCACTATGCTACCAGAGCTCCTACAGTATCTAGAAGCAAGGAAATAATAAAGATCATAGCAGAAATAAATGAAACAGAAAAATAAAAAACGTAGAGAAAATCAGCAAAACAAAGAGCTGGTTCTTTGAAAAGATTAATACAATCGTTAAACCATTGGCAGACCTAACAAAAGAAAAGAAGAAGAAGACCCAAATCACAAGAATTGTAAATGAAAATGGTGTCATCACAACAGAACCAACTGAAATAAAAAAAGATACTGACAGAATATTTTGAAAAACTGTATACCAATAGATATGAGAATCTAGAAAAGATGGACAAGTTTCTAGAATCACAAGATCTACCTAAATTATCCCACTCTGAAATAGAAAACTTGAACAGACCCATAACAAAGCAAGAAATTGAACAGGTCATAAATAGACTTCCCACAAAGAAAAGCCCTGGCCCTGATGGCTTCACTGGAGAATTCTATCAAATATTCAGAGAAGAGTTGACACCTATGCTACTCAAGCT
>NW_006922443.1:33152-76089 GCF_000298275.1 Orycteropus afer afer
CACACTCCCAGATCTTAAGAACTACTATATAGCCACAGTAGTCAAAACAGCATGGTATTGGTACAATGATAGACAGATAGACCAATGGAACAGAAGAGAAAGCTCAGACATAGACCCATCCATCTACGGACAACTGATCTTTGACAAAGGCCCAAAGCCCATTAAATGGGGAAGGGACAGCCTCTTTAACAAATGGTGCTGGCAACACTGGATATCCACCTGTAGAAAAATGAAACAAGACCCATACCTAACCCCATACACAAAAGCAAACTGAAGCTGGATCAAAGACTTAAATGTAAAACCCAAAACTATAAAATTCAAAAAAGATAACATAAGGAAAATCTAGGAGCTCTAATTTATGGCATAAATAGACTGTCAAGTATAACCCAGAATGTACAGGAGATAGAAGAGAAGCTAGATGACTGGGATATTTTAAAAAGTAAATTCTTGTGGGCATCAAAAATTTTGTAAAAAGAGAACCTACAGATTGGGAGAAAATATTTGCCTGTGACATATCTGACAAAGGACTTATCTCCAAAATCTACAGAAAATTTCAACACCTCAACACCAAAAAGACAAATAACCCAATTCACAAATGGGCAAAAGACTTGAACAGACACTTCACCAAAGAAGATATACAAGCAGCCAACAAACACATGAGAAATTGCTCACAATCATTAATCATTAGAGAGATGCAAATCAAAACAACAATGAGATATCATCTCACTCCAGCAATAATAGCAAAGTTCAACAGATCAGATAGTAACAAATGCTGGCAGGGTTGTGGAGAGATTGGAACTCTTGTGTACTGTTGGTGGGATTGTAAAATGGTACAACCATTGTGGCAAATGGTATGGCATTTCCTTAAAAAACTGAAAATACTACCATTTGATCCAGTAATTCCATTATGAGGGATATATCCTAAAGAGGTGAGAGATAGCACTCGAACAGATACATGTACACCTATGTTCATTACAGCACAACTCACCATAGCAAAGAGATGAAAACAACCTAAATGCCCATCAATGGATGAGTGGATAATCAAATTATGGTATATTCACACAATGGAATACTGTGCCACATCAAAGAACAATGAGGGACACGCGAATCATCTCGCAACGTGGATGAAGCTGGAGGACATTATGCTGAGTGAAATAAGTCAATTGCAGAAGGACAAGTACTGTATGTACCCATTACTATAAAAAGACAGAGAAGGGTTTTCTTGGGAAAGGGAACTTACCTAGTAGGTTATCGGGATGGGAAGAGAAAGGGAGGGATTAATTTAGGGCTACTTGGGGCTTACCCTCTGACATGGATACGGGGAGGGATATACAGGAAGGATATATGACCACCACGATTACATTGGGAAATAAGAGGACACCGAATTGTGCCCATAAGAGATAGACGACAGATGTTAAAACCAATCAATGTGTCCACAACACCACATTGCCATTAACACCAAACACTAGGCTATACAGATAAACACATAAACACCTGAGATGATCAGACAAGGATCAGTGAATAGAGGTATACTCTAGACCAAGAATAGACTCAGCTGAGGCTAATCTTGTACAGACACCAGTGATACAAAATACCTGCAGTCCTTACAGAAACAATAGAAGACAGACATAGAGTAATCTCTCACAGACATCCCACCACTATGGGAGAGAGATCCAATAGAATTACTACCTCAGGACCATAGTACTGGGGTACACCAGACTCAATTGGCACAACAAAATACATAAAAGTGTTGCTCCACATCCTACATTGGTGAGTAGCAACTGGGGTCTTAAAAGCCTTCGAGCAGCCATCTAAGATGCAGCTAATGGCCTCCTAGCATCGGAAGTGAAGAAGAACACACGGGAAAAAAAAGGGGGCATTTAGAAGCAATCAACCCTTGAGACCAGAAGAACCAGATGGTGCCCAGCTACCAATGCCAACCACTCAGGAAAGGATCAAATCTGGAGATCCTGGATAGAGTGGGAGGGAAAATGTGGAACAAAATCCAAAAACTCAATAATAACCAGAATTACTGGTCAGATGAAATCTGGTGAGACTCCCAATACTATGGCCCTGAAGTACATTCGGCGCCTGGAATAAAACTCAACCCCAGGGGTGGGCTCTCAGCCCAATAGTTAACAAGATGTATACGCAGACTACTCAACCCATGATGCCACATCCACACACTCAATGGTAATACATCCCTTAGAGCAATAGACCATGGGACACCAGAGGACCAACATTCAAACTGAGGAAATGCAGGACAAACAGGAGTGTATAATTATGAGGGGCACAGGGGGAGGGTTGCAGGGTAGGGAGGGGAACAGACTGGGTTAGGGTTGGACATGGCAAATGGGGAATGAAACTAAATGTATGCGTGACTTTGAATGTAAAACAAGCTCTTAAAAAAAAAAAAAAAAAGTAAGAGAGCACCCAGAAAATCTAATGATGAGATGATGGGCCGGTACACTATAGAATCTTCTCAATTGTTTCAAGTGCTGGATTTAGATGCCTGCTGACTCAATTACAACTCAGGGCTTTCAATTACAAAGGAACTCCAAAACTGCAAAAATTTTCCAATAAAAGAAAACTTCTTATGCCTGTATGAATTTAACGTCAGTTTCTTCTAACCCTGTGATAAACTCCTGTGATGCTCAGTTATAGACAGTGTGCTATTACACTCTTTCCCAAGTCTGGTGAGTTCATCAAAGGTTTCTTTGAAAATATACATGGTCTTACACTGCTTTGGCAACATGCAAAAAGGGTGTGGAGGCAGAATCCTCTGACCTTCTCTAACTTTTTAAGTGGGAAAGAAAATCACCATCAGCAGCCTAAGGCTGATCCCTATGAGGCAAAAATCAGATATGCTACCACCCTCCAATATGACACCAACTTTTCCTCCATGGCACTCTCTACTTCTTTGTTGGGTTCAATATTTTGTTGCAGCTCACAAACAATACTCATAATTATAGAGTTTATTAGGTCAGAGTTGAACTGTGCTTCATAGGGTTGTCAATGGCTGGTTTTTCAGAAGTGGATGACTAGACCTTTCTTCTGAGGTATCTGGAAAGACTCTAAGCTCCAACCTTTAGATCAGTAGTCCAGGGCCTTAACTATTTCCACCACTCAGGGACCCTGCATAGGGAATGCAATTAATTTATTCAGATCATAGAGTATTAAGGGAGCTCTGGTGGCATAGTGACTAAGGCATTTGACTACTAACCAGAAAGCTGGTGGTTCAAACCCACCAGGTACTCCTTGGAAGGAAGACTGGACAATCTACTTCCATAGAGATACTGCCTTGTAAATAGAAGGAGGGGTCGCCATGAGTCTTATTTGACTCGAAGGCAGTGAGTTTGGTTTTTGTTTTTTGGTAGAGTATTAAAGAATTTTTGCAAAACTAAAACTGATTGGTCTTGAGGGCTCCAGATATTTCATTATTCTATGTTAAGTGCTCCATCAGATAAAGATTTGGAGTGAGATTTTCTTTTAAGGTCACAGTAAGATAAAACATACTATAATGTACCTCTGAAGAAAAGAAGTAACAAAAGAAAGATATTTGCCTTCTATTTAAAAGGACTGTTAGCAATTACAAGAGCTCTGATAAAATCAGAATTTCTAGAATAGTGATTCCCAGCCCTGGAAAAACATCATAATGATCTGAACCTCATTCCACAGTGGTGCAATTCTGATGTAGGAGTTTGAAATCACTATTATTTTAGATAAGCCTTATACTCATTTCTGGTTTGGAGAATAAGCAAAAAAAAAAAAAAAAAGAAAGAAACAGAATGCAAAATAGAGTTTGAAAAGCCTACCACTACATATTAGGGTAATTCTCTAACTTAACTTTGTCATCCTTTGGAGACTTATCTAATGAGGCATATTCCCAGCTAGCTCAGCCCCAGAAATCTGCATTTTACCAAACTTCTCTCATGATTCTGATGAATATGATCCTACCAAAACCAAACCCACTGCCATCAAGTCAATTCCAGCTCATAGCAACCCTATAGGGCAGTGTACCCCATAGGGTATCCAAAGTTGTAAATAGTTATGGAAGCAGGTTGCCTTATCTTTCTCCCTCAGAGCAGCTGGTAGGTTCAAACAACTGACATTTTGGCTAGCAGTAGAATGACTTGACAACTGCGTCACCAGAGCTCCAAGGGTGCTCTTAGTCCACCTTTTAGAAAACATGTCTTTACAAATTCACTTTAATAAGAATGTGCTCTTGTTAAGTAAAGTGCTTTGGGTTGTAAGGGGAGAATAAGAGTTCAGGCAATAACTACTCCATGTATGTTGTTTGGTTTCACATGCTACTTATTGATTCAAAGATGATGTGAAGAAAAGGTCATTCTAGTAAGTCAAATTATCTATCAGCTATTAGTGTTGTGTTCCAGGGTTGAGTAATACTTGGTCTATGGACTCCTTTTGGCCTGTGAGCTAATTTCTGGATCAAAGACTAGAAAACAGTGCTCCTAAACAGTAAAATTTTTGTGGCCATTTTCTCACTTTCTTTTATTAAATAAAATAACTTAATTTGTGTGGATATATATTCTTTCAAAGAGACTTAAACATATTTTAAATTTGGATTATAAAATGGCCAATAAGCATTTAATATATCCTAAATTGGTCTTCATGTCAAAAGTTTGCTCACATGCATGGTGGATATTGGGGACTGGAGGTTTAATGAAGGGACCTGGGCTGAGGAGCCCGTGTTGTTGTTGTTGTTATACGCTGTTGAGTCAGACCCAACTCATAGCAACTCCTCCTTGGGTTTCTGAGGCAGTATCACTACGGAAGTAGATTGTCCCATCCTCCTTCCAAGGAGTGGCTGGTGGGTTTGAACCGCCAGCCTTCTGGTTAGCAGTCAAGTGCCTTAGGCACTAAGCTACCAGAGCTCAAATACTGTATGCTCACTATATTGCAGATACTGTAAGAAGTTCTTTATTTATATAAACTCATTTCATCCTCCCAACAATCATATAAGGTTAATACTAATAATATTCCTATTTTATATGTGAGAAAATTGAGACTTAGAGACATTAAGTAACTAAAATAGGGTCATTTGGCTCATAAGTGCTGGAATCAAGATTTGAATTCTGGTGCTTCAGACTCCAGACCTGTCTAGTTCTCTTCAATGGGCTAAGGAAGTGGGGAAAGAGTCAAACATTATTGTACAGATAAATTTAAACTAAGAAGTAAGAAATAAGAAAGTTTTAGCTCCCTTTCAGGACTGGGAGAGAGCATCACATAGCAATTTTCTTCTATTTTCTTTTAATCTGTTATGATACAATGCTACGTGGGCAGTGGGCCTTGAAGCTGAGCCATTCCAGAAAGGATCTTATGTATGTCTATGGAAAAACATACACTTACTAAAAGGGTCTCCTTGTTTAATTTTTAATATATTAATCCAAATATTTTTCTGTTATACCTATTTGTTGTTCTGGTGGTTATATGTCATCAAGTCGGACCCAACTCATAGCGACCCCTCCTTGGGTTTCCGAGGCAGTATCCCTACAGAAGTAGATTGCCCCATCTTCCTTCTGAGGAGTGGATGGTGGGTTTGAACCACCAGCTCCTATTAGTAAAGGATAATAAATTAACTGTTAGTTAAAAAGCGAAGATGTCACTTTGATGACTAAGATGTGCCTGACCCAAGTCATGGTATTTTCAATTGTCTTACATGCATGTGAAATGCAGACAATGAATAAGGAAGAAGAGTTTATGTATTTGAATTATGGTGTTAGTGAAGAATATCAAATACCATAGACTGCCAGAAGAATGAACAAATGTGTCTTGAAATAAAGAAAGCAAGAATGCTCCTTTGGACATGTTATCAGGAGGGACAGATCCTTAGAGAAAGACATCATGATTGGTAAAATAGAGGGTGAGTGAAAAAGAGAAAGACTTTCGAAAAGATGGATTGACAAAGTGGCTGCAACAGTGAACTTAAACATACCTACTACCGTGGGATTACACAGGACCGGGTAGTGTTTTGTTCTGTTCTTCATGGGGTCATTGTGAGTCAGAACCGACCTGATGGCACCTAACAACAACATATAGAACTGTTGGGTTGAGAAGGTGGCTGTAATAGTTAAGCTTGTGTGTCAACTTGGCTAGGCTTGGTTGAGTGGCTGGGCAGCTGGATATAGTATTCCCCATGATAAGACTGGCAATCAACTCCATGGTGGAATCTACTGTGAGCAGCCGAGTAGCTGCCTTAGGGATGTGGTCTTCTTCCTGTACATAAGGAGAAGCTTTGGGAAACTGTCTCTAGCTTATGGCATGCTTGAACTCTGCATGCAGCCATGCTGTTGTTCAGCAGCCTGACATGCTCTGCTGCTGACCTTGGGACTTTCAATGGGCTTGAATTAATGGACTGCCATGTGGTTTGGTAACATCGGGACTTGTCAGCCTTGGGCTTGTCAGCCTCAGCAGTTGGCAGCTGAGTGAAGAAAAGCCTCCAGCTTCAATGGGCCAGAAGCAGGAGGCAGAGCTAAAGACAAGGTTGAGGGGCTTTCACCCAGCCCTAGAACCTGGCACTTGGAACTCAGACTTAAAGCCTCCAAATTATAAGAATAAACTCCTGTTTGACAAGGCCATCCCATTTGTGGTATGTTCTTGTCAGAACAGTACTAAGTAACCAGAACAGGGACATTTGTGAAACTCTCAAAGGCAAGCAAGGCAAGGCCCTCAACCATCAACTACCAGGCAAACTGATGCCATCTCCTAGAAAGCTAAAGCATTTAGAATATGAAGTCAGAGGAGGACTGGTCAACTATGAATACAAAATGTTACCTGAATCACTTTCTTAGCAATGTCAATCACAAGAACATAAACCAAAGCTAGAAAACAAAGACAAAAGTTTTCTGAGAAGGCAAGAAAAGAGAGCAAAGGTCATGTGCTTTCCACATACAAAACCAGCTTAGCTGTGACTTATAACAATTTAGTGTCATCCTTACAGTTGGTGTCACCCAGTGCAGTCGACACCCCCCTGAGGATGGGGCCAGCTGCCCCCTCCCTCTGTGGATGGAGTGGCTGCCCCCACTCTGCCCCTTGCTCCTCCCCACAGCTCCTCCCCACTACCATTGGCCAAGGCGGAGACCCACTTGCCTGCCCTTGCCTTGACTAGCAGCAGGTGATGAGGGAGGTGGGAGATGGTGACAAGTTGCTGCACTGGGTGATGGGTATGCCAACACTAGTAACACCCCTGGCTTGGTGTTCCCTCCCCCTGCAACACTGGCCTTCCCATGACTGCTACCACCATTTTAGGGTCATTTTGGTGTCACCTCCCTCACAATGGCAGGGAGTGTGGTCCACACACTCCCAACTCCCTAATGATGTCACTGCTCCTATTTTATAAACAAGTTTAATAAAGTTGGTAATTGTAAGTAGAACAGACACTTAGGAGTTCTGGTGGTGTAGTAGGTCTGACTAGAGGATTGATGGTTCAAGTACATCAGCTATTTCACAGGAGGAAGATGAAGCAATATACTTCTGACCCCAGTGGGGTCACTATGAGTTGGTATCAACTAGATGGCAGTGTTTTATTGTTTTGTTTTTTAGGTGCTGAACACACTGGTTGACACAATAACTGTTGATAATCTAGCAGAGGGAATTAAAAAAAAAAAAAATTAAAAGTAAACAAAATGAGAGTCCCTCAGTGGGAGAATGAAAGAGAATAAGTGTTCATGGTCATAAGAACATCACTGTGCCTGATATTTTAATTGTATTTCTGATTGATGTTATATTAGTCCTGAGTCAACAAGAAAAACATTTAATAATATGCTGCTTACTGTTTTAAAGATAGGGAAGGACAGAATAATTTGAGAAAGAGGCAAGGGAAGGAGTGAGACCTTTTACTTCCACTTTTTCAACTTTGGACCAAGTGAATATAATACTTAGTCAAAAAGTAAAATAACTTTAAAAAATTAAAAAGCAAACTTACTCTCCACCACCCTTTTATTGAGTATCTACTAGGTGTTAGGTACTGTGGTAATACTCTAAAAGAAGATGAATCACCACAGAAGGAACTCAAAAGTGAGCAAAATATGTTTTGATGTTTAATTTCCTGAAAAATGGGCAATCTTTTTAAATATTTCTAAGTTTGCTATATATAATATATAAATACACAGTACACAATGTATCAAATACTCTTATCTTTTTCCATCCCTGTCTTTTTATTTCTCTCTTCTGTCAGATCTTCCTCTCCTCTTCATTCTGGCTTATGTTTTCCATGACTTTTCTGTGAAATCATTAATTTGATTGTTACTGATAAGGGTCAAGAAATAGCATAGAGACTACTGACAGTTACCACTCAGTCTTGTTCATTTAGGGTTTGGAAACATTTCTGCATTGATCTCACCCTCTTGCTTGAGGCAGAGGGAAGCAGGAGTTTTGATTTCTATCAGGCACTATTTACTTTCTTTCCTTTTAACCTTTTCCACAACAACATTATTTTTTGTTTGAATAGTCTTGATAAATCTTTAGCCCTCTGTCTTAACTACAGAAATGTATTTTTTTTAAAAAAAAGGTGTGATTTTGTGCAGATATTATTCTAGAAAAGGACTCAGCAAATGAAATTTTGGTTTGACTCTTCGTCCTAAAGACCACAAGGCCAGATGTCAAGGCAAGTAAGGCCAATCTGAGGCCAGTAACTGCAAAGAGCAATGTTTTCTGGCTACAAAATGCATCATTTACCATTTTAATGAGATTTTAACTCATTTGAGGGCAGTTGTTGAACAGGCCTAGTCATTTCAAAGAAATGTTTATAAGGAACACTTTTTCATCTTTGCAAGTTAAAGTTCCTGTTTCAAATTTGTTTCGCCAGACAGCCAAAGCATGCGAAGAAGAGTGTAACCTCTGCTCTGATACAGTTAGCCTGCCTGCATATGAGTCACAAATACCCTATAATTTGTTGGAAGTACTGAAACACAGCTTTTGTATCAGGTTTTTCTTCATCTTCAATCCTCCTGGCACTTCTCTTATCAAGATTTGACAGCAGTAGACCTGTAGCTCATCTGCTTATTTATGCTTTAGTACAAGATTGAGAAAACATTTCACTGCTATAGATAACTTTCTAGAAAGTTGGATCGCTATTTAATGAGGAAAGTTCAAGATTTGCCTGCTTTAAATTATATGTTAAGCAGTCACTGTGGATATTACATTTACTGGGTGAGATGAGAGGGAGGTAGGAGAAGGCTGAAATCAGAAACGGATGTTGTCCAAATGGCCTTTGAAGTAAATTTAATAATCGAGGCATTGAAATTAATAGCCATAAATGACTTGAGCAAGTCCCAACCTGGTGACCAGCTGCAAAACCAACACACCTCAATGCTGACCTTCCCCACCCTTTCTATTCTATGCACAGCTCTCACAAGTAAAGATTTCCAATAACATAAAAATGTATCATACCAAGGGGGAATTCAGTGGGTTGAAAAGAGTCACAGATTGAAGTCCTGTTCCTAATTTGCATTCAGCTCTCGGAATGCTTTTAATCTGTGTAAGTTTCTGACTGTCTGGCCGAAAGATAAGCTTACCTTTTAAAACAGCCCAATGAACACAATATTCTTAAGAGCTAAAATGTAACGATGTGAAGAATTTTGTGATTTGAAGGCTATTTCAACTGAAGATGCTTATCTTGCAAAATGTCCATGGTTCTAACATACATACTATGACTGATACCCAAAATTCACTGCACTGGGGGCAGCTGTCGTTGTTGGCATTGAAATGCTTATTTTGCTGATTCACTATTCCAAGCATAGCATGTATCTCATCTTAATAGATGGTAGGTGGCATGTTAGAATTGTAGAGCTAGAGGTCATCTGTCTAGGGTTTCCAAATCACAGTTTCGCAGCTGGTGCCAGGCCAGTGACAGAAGAATCAGCCAGGGAGCTTGTTACAAACACAATGTTACAGGCTGTGTTCCTGGGAGACCCTGAGCAGGGCCCTAGGAATTTAAATGTTTTAAGGCTCCCTAGGTGATTATGATATACACTCAGAATTGAGAACTACTGTGTGAAGTCCAACTCTTTTATTCAATAAAGAGTGTTCTGTTATAACTGGGTTTATTAATCTCAATTACTCACTAAAAATTCCCAGGCTTATATGAAAAATAGAGTTAGGGGTAGACCACTGAAAACACATGCAACTGGTAACCAGGACATTAACAAAATTAGTAACGACATAAACACACTAGCATAATTTGAAAAATGTTAAATGCCTAATTTTTAAAGGAGGTATGTATGAGAATTAATCTTAAAAAAAAAAAAAAAAGAAGTTAGTTTGATGGAATTATGAAGAAGAATTGAGGCTACTAAACTATAAAAATCACAAAGATTGGGAAGAACTGCACAAGAACTTCCAAGGTGAAATACATACACAAACTGAGCCAAGGGGAAGAACCAGGAATAAATGGACATTGGATGCTGAACTGTCTTGTCTGTGGCTTGGTGTGTTTAATGACATTCCACTGTGTTAGGGTTTGTTACATTCAGCCACTGTTGCTTGGTGGTATCAAACATCAAATGGTTTGAAAAAGCCATGTATGATCCAAAACAATGTCTATGTTATATTGACATTATTCTGCTACTGACTAACTAGGTCACATTTTGAAACACATACCTTCATAGAGGAGACTTAGATCAACCTTCCAAACAAAATTTCTACCAAGTGTTTATTCTGCTTTTATTTGAATATTTCAGCCTGAGGTAACCTGACCCTTTTTTGAGGAGTCCTAATTAAAAGGAGCTCTGGTAGCATAGTGCCTAAGGCACTTGACAGCTAACCAGAAGACTGGCGGTTCAAACTCACCAGCCATTCCTCGGAAAGAAGGTTGAGCAATCCTACTTCTGTAGTGATACTGCCTCGGAAACCCAAGGAGGGGTCACTGAGTCGGGGCCGACTCGATGGCACATAACAACAACAATAATTAAAAGCTCTTCTACCTATTGAGCTAAAATTTGTCTTTCTGTTGTTGTTGTTGTTCCCAAGTCTAGTGTGTTTCCACATGATATAGAGCTTTTCAGTATTTGGAACAGGTCATCTTAACTTCCCTAAGCCTTTATCTACTAGACAAACCATCCCCAATTCTTCATATGTTCTCCATGTGACATGATGGTGTGGTGCCTAAGGCATTTGACTGCTAACTGGAAGGCTGGCAGTTCAAACCCACCAGCCACTCCTCAGAAGGAAGATTGGGCAATCTACTCCTGTAGTGATACCACCTTGGAAACCCAAGGAGGGGTCACTATGAGTCAGATCCGACTTGATGGCAGTGAGTTTGTTTTTTTTCTTTTTTTGCAATCACTCAATCTGCCTCCCTTTAAATATGCTCAGGGATTTTGGTGTCCAGAATAAATTATAATGCTCCAGATTTGACCTGATAAATATAGACATGTGTAAGACTACTAGTTCATTTTAGCTAGATGGTGTTTTTCTGTGGATGCAAGGCAAGCTGAAGGAGTCCTGGGGTAGTGTAGTTAACATGCTTGCTGCTAATCAGAATGTTGGAGGTTTGAGTCCACCCAGAGGTGCCTCAGAAGGAAGGCTGGGTGACCTACTTCAGAAAAATCAGCCATTGGAAAACCAACAGAGCGCAGCTCTACTCTGACACATATGTGATCGCCACAAGTTGGAGTCAAATTGATGGCAACTGGGTAAAGCAAGCTGAATGGGTTTTTAGCAGTCAAATCATGTCAGTGGCTCATATTGTACCTGTAATCACTTATGTCCTTACCTGGAGAGTACCTTTGAAACCACAGGCCACATCCTTGCCCTTAAACCATACTCAAGTCCACCGCTTGGTCACTAGCTGAGTGAGTTCTTCCTGGCCTCATCCTTCTAGGTCCTTCTTCACACCTCCCTAGACAACAGCCATCTGTGGCTCTGGCCTCTCACTTATAATTTGTATCACCCATGTTATCACATCCTAATTTATACAAGTTATCTGATATTGGACTGACTTGTCCCTAGACTTATCCTCATCTTCCTCACAGCCAGGAAGAATCACACCCCTGAACTAAATGCAGGCTTTCAGGTTACTTCCTGTTAGGCACTAGGTTCCAGTTCTGTCCTCAAAAGGAACATGGATAACCTCAGTATATTTTTAGCTAAAATTCTGTTAAACCATGTCTCCCCAGGCACTTTATGGATGTGATTTTGATATACAAATGTTGAGTGATACATTTACCTCCATAGAAATTTATGTTGTTACATTCAACTATCATGTTGTAGTCCCTGTGGTTCTGAACTCTATCACCCAACATATTTGTTACACTTCCAGCTTTGTATCAGTGGCTAATTTGTGTGCAGCATTAGTCTTTTCCAAGTGATTAATAAAACTGTTGAAGAGAAAAAAACTGATCCTTGTGGGCATATGCCTAGAAACCTCTATCAACATGACATTGATCCATTGAGACACATTTTTTGGATATTGTGCTTTAATAAGTCATTAGCTTGTGATGTAGATGACCTAGAAATAAACTTCCAATTAAATTTTACTGAAAACAAAGATAATTAAAAAAAAAAAAAAAAAGACTGAGAAACCATCATGGACCAGAGGAAACTAATGACAAATGATGACTAAATGCAATATGGATTTCTGGATTTGATCTGGAATAGAAAAAGAACATTAGTGGAAAAACTAGTGAAATCAGAATAGCCTATGGTTTAGTTAAGTATTATGTTATTGTTAGGTGCTGTCGAGTTGATTCCAACTCATAGCAGCCCTATGTACAACAGAATGAAATGTTGCCTGGTCCTCATAATCATTGCTATGCTTGAACACATTGTTGAAGCCACTGTGTCAATCCATCTTGTTAAGGGTCTTCCTTTTTATCTCTGTTTACTTTTCCAAGCACGATGTCTTTCTTGCTTGGAGGGACAGTCTTCCCTCGTAACATGCCCAGAGTAAGGGAGACAAAGCATCCCCATTGTTACTATAAGGAACATCTGGTTGTACTTCTTTTCAGACAGATTTGTTCGTTCTTCTGGCAGTCCGTGGTATGTTCAATATTCTTCATCAATACCATAATTCAAATGCATCAATTCTTCAGTCTTCCTTATTCATTGTCCAGCATCCCCATGCATATAAGGCAATTGAAAATACCTTATATCAGGCATACCTTATTCCTTGTCTTAGTTCTCTAGTGCTGCTATAACAGAAATACCACAAGTGGATGGCTTTAACAGAAATTTATTCTCTCAGAATTAGGAGGCTGGAACTCTGAATTCAAGGCACCAACTCCAGGGGAAGACTTTCTCTCTTTGAAACTCTGGGGGAAGGTCCTCATCTCCTTTCAACATTTGTGGGTTTGGAATTCTTCGGGAATCTCTGTATGTCTCAACATCAATCTTCCTGAGTCTAGTATGTTCTCAGTTCAGGGACCCCAAGTCCATAGGACACACTTTTGCTCCAGGGTCCTTTTTCTTGGAGGTAGTGAGGTCCCTCTCTCTGTGCTCATTTCTCTCTCATTTGTAAGCTAAAAGGTGATGCAGGTCACATCTCATCGGAATTTCCCTTACATCAGAGCAGGGCTGTGACCTAAGTAAGAGTGTTGTATACCACCCTAATCTAGTCTCATTCACATAACAAACACAACGTATTCTCATTAACATAACCTAATCCTGTCTCGTTAATATATATTATTGTTGTTCAGAGTTATTGAGTCATTTCCAACTCATAGTGACCCTACGTGCAACATAGAAACACTACCTGGACTTGTGACTTCCTCACAATAATTGTTATATTTGAGCCCATACTGTGTCAATCCATCTTGTAGAAGGTCTTCCCCTATTTTGCTGACTCTCAACTTTACCATGCATGATGTCCTTCTCCGGGGACTGGTTCCTCCTGCTAACGTGACCAAAGTACATGAAACCAAGTCTGATCATTCACGTTTCTAAGGAGTATTCTGGCTGTGCTTCCCCCAACACAGATTTGTTCATTCTAGCAGACCATGGTACATTTAATATTCTTCACCAACAACACAACCCAAATGCATAAATTCTTCTACAACCTTTTTTATTTATTGTCTTGCTTTCACATGCATATGAGACTATTGGAAATACCATGGCTTGGGTCAGGCACATCTTAGTCTTCAAAGTGACATCTTTGCTCTTAAACATTTTAAAAAGTTATTTTGCAGAATATTTGCCCAGTACAGTTTGGTTTCTTGACTGCTGCTTCCATGAGCATTGATTGTGGATCCAAGGAAAATTAAATCCTTGACAATTTCAATATTTTATCCATTTATCATGTTGTTTGTTGGTACAGTTGTGAGGATTTTTGTTTCCTTTTATGAAGTGTAGTCCATATTGAAGGTTGTAGTCTTTGATCTTCATCAACAAACGCTTCAAGTCTTTTTCACTTTCAGCTAGCAAGGTTGTATTATCTGTATATCACAGGTTGTTGATGAGTTTCCTCCACTCCTAATGTCACATTCTTCTTCATATAATCTAGCTTCTAAGATTATTTGCTGAGCATACAGATTGAATAAGTATGGTGAACAAACCTGATGCACAGCTTTCCTGATATCAAACCATGCAGTATCTCCTTGTTCAGTTTGAACTACTGCCTCTTGCACTATGTACAGGTTTCTCATTAGCACAACTAATCTGGGATTCCCATTCTTTGCAATGTTATCCATAATTTACTAAGATCCGCACAGTCAATTGTCTTTGCATAGTCAATAAAACACAGGTAAATATCTTTCTGGTATTCTTTGCTTTCAGCCAAGATCCATCTGACATCAGCAATGATAGCCCTTGTTCCAAGTCCTCTTCTGAATTCAGCTTCAGTTTTTGGTAATTCCCTCTTGTTGTGCTGCTGCAACCATTTTTTTATTTTCAGCAAAATTTTACTTGCATGTGATATTAATGATATTGTTTGATAATTTTCACATTCCATTGGATCACCTTTCTTTAGAATGATCACAAATATTGATCTCTTCCAGTCAGTTGGCCAGGTAGCTATCTTCCAAATTTCTTGGCATAAATGAGTGAGCGTTTCCAGTGTTGCACCCGGTTGTTGAAACATCTTGAAGCATATTCTTCATTACTTAATAAATAGAGATCAGGATTTACAATACATCACAAAATGGAGGATAATGACATCAGATCACAAAATGGAGGACAACCACACTATAATGGAAATTATAGCCTAGACAAGTTAAAACATGTTTTGGAGTGACCCAATTCAATCCATAACAGTCCTAAAAGGTATAGCTTTGCTTTTAAACACTTTAAAGAGGTCTTTAGCAGTAACTTTGACCAATAGTACTAAAAAAATGCTAATTTTTTAGTTTTGATAAATATACCATGGTTAATGTAATTTGTTGGGAGCTCTGGTAGCGTAGTGGCTAAGGCACTTGACTGCTAACCAGAAGGCTGGCGGTTCAAACCCACCAGCCACTCCTCGGAAGGAAGGTGGGCAATCCTACTTCTGTAGTGATACTGCCTCGGAAACCCAAGGAGGGGTCGCTATGAGTCAGGACTGACTTGACGGCACATACCAACAACAACAACAACAATGTAATTTGTTAATATTAGGAAAAAAAATGGTGAAGGGCATATGGGAACTCTCTGCACTATCTTGCAACTCTTCTGTAAATCTAAGATTATTTCAAAATGAAAACCTTAAAAAGTTTAAAATATTTTTTTAAAGATAATAAATACTCAAAAGTTCACTGCTTAATTACTTTACTACATTTTACTATTATTTATGCCAAGAAATTTATAAGACAGCTACCTGTCCAACCAACTGAAAGGGATCCATATTTGTGCCCATTCCAAAGGAAGGTAATCCAACAGAATGTGGAAATTATCAAATAGTATCATTAATGTAACATGCAAGTAAAATTTTGCTGAAGATAATTCAAAAATCATTTCAGCAGTTCATACACAGGGAACTGCCAGAAATTCACACAAAATTCGGAAGAGGACATAGAATGAGAAATACTGCTGATAAAAGATGGATCTTGACTGAAAACAAAGAATACCAGAAAGATGTTTACTTGTGTTTTATTGACTTTGCAAAAGCAATAGACTGTGTAGATAGTAACAACTTATGTATAACATTGTGAAGAATGGGAATTCCAGAACACTTAATTGTGTGCATGCAAATGCTGTACATGCACCATGAGGGAGTTGTTTGAACAGAACAAAGGGATACTGTATGGTTTAAAATCAGGAAAGGTATGTGTCAGGATTGTATCCTTTAACTGTACATTCAATTTTTATTTTGAGCAAACAATCTGAGAAGTTGGCCTATAAGAAGAAGAATGTGGCATCAGGATTGGAGAATGACTCATTAACAACCTGTGATATGCATATAACACAATCTTGCTTGCTGAAAGTGAAGAGGACTTGAAGCACTTACTGATGAAGATCAAAGACTACAGCCTTCAGTATGAATTACCACTTAAAATAAAGATAACAGAAATCCTCATGACTGGATTGTTGAATGAGCAACATCCCAATAAACAGAGAAAAGATTGAAGTTGTCAAGGATTTCATTTTATTTGGATCCACGATCAATGCCCACAGAACCTGCAGTTAAGAAATCAAATGATTAATTGCATCAGGAAAATCTGCTGCAAAAGACCTCTTTAAAGTATTGAAAATCAGTAATGTCACCTTAAGGATAAAGGTATGCCTGACTGAACCAATGGTATTTTTAATCACCTCATATGCATGTGAAAGCTGGGCAATGAATAAAGAAGGCTGAAGTCCTTTGAATTATGTTGTTGGTGAAGAACATTGAATATACCATGGACTGCTAGAAAAATAAAGAAATGTGTCTTTGAAGAAGTACAGCCAAAATGTTCCTTAGAAGGGAGGATGCAGAGACTTCATTTCACTTTGGACATGTTATCTGGAGGAACCAGTCTCTGGAGAAGGATATCATGCTCGGTCAAGTAGAAGGTCAGTGAAAAAGAGGAAGACCCTTAGTGAGACAAATTGACACAGTGGCTGCAACAACGGGCTCAAACATAGCAATGATTGTGAGGAAGTCACAGGTCTGGGTATTGTTTGGTTCTATTGTACACGAGGTTGCTATGAGTCAGAACCAACTTGATGGCACCTAATAACAAACATACCATTGAGGTTATTTAGTTCTTATGGTATCTGTAGGTATGTATTGTTGTTATTTTCCTCCAAAAGAGCTTTTAAACACTTATTAGCACATGCAGATCAAGATCCTTGTTGTTAACTGGAAGAATTACAACAGTTTGCTCATGCCCTTGATCATAGTAACAATTTTTATCAATTAATTATAATGGAAGATTCTGACCTTCTGCTTTTCTTGTGAACAAAATTATTGCATGATGCTACAGCCCTGGATTACTTTTTTTCTGGATTGTCTGTGTTTCTGCATTTTCTCCCTTGGCTAAATTCTCCCTGAACCAATAGTGGCTTTCTGAAATTTATAATAATCTGAGGATCATTTTAAATACTAAATTAGAAGAATCAATTTCTTCTCATTATAGTACAAAATTAAGAAATGGATTCCTCCATTGTGCAAAATGATGCACTATTAACCATCTCCTTGGAAACAGTCACTCAGGGCATTGTTACCTAATCACTTCATGCTCTATATGTACTTGGTTACAATCTAGTCTATCTAACCATGGTATAGCCAGGCCTATATTCCCCATATTGACTTCAAATTGCCATAATACCCTCTGAAAATCAGATACATTGTATCTATATCACTCTTTTACTAACTGGCCTAGTAATTCCTTTAAAAAACAAAAAAGTGAAGTTGATCTGATAAAATTTGCTCTTGATAAACTCTATTTTCTTCCAGAAAGTATGTGAGGTAGATCCTCTGCTTATCAGTTTGATTGCAAACAGACTCAGACAAATGTAAGAGAACTGAAGGAAACTGTTTCCTAACTGTCAGACTCCCAAATTATGTTCAGGAAAACGCAATCATAAGACTTGGTTCAGAATTATTTCAATTTACCTTCATTTTAATTGAAAGGAAGTAACTAAGAAATTGTCTCTCCAGAAAACTTCTAATAAGCAAATTTCCATTATCCTTAACCACATAGTGTGAGCTGACTTTTCTTTTCATAACGTAGACATGGACATGAATTAATCCAGTCACAACGGAGCAGAACTGAGCCCTGGAAAGACTAGAAACAAGGGTCCTCCTCACTCAGCACACAGATTAGTAAGTGCAGGATGTAGATTTTATGGTCCAAGAGTAGAAAAAGTCAAGAAAATCCATATTTCTGCTCCATAGGAATAGACATCATTAATAGTTTTAATGTAGCCAGTTGCAAAAGAAGAAAATCTCTTACTCTGTTATTAATGAAAGAAAAGGAGTTTTAAAATAAATTAATTAATAAGTAAAAGAAAGAAAAGGAGTTTTCCTGAGGAATAAACTGCCAGAAATTCCAGCCAGATTTAGAAGATGATGTAGAAAGAGGGATATTATTGCAGTCAAATGGATCTAGACTGAAAGCAGAGAATACTAGAAAGATGTTTACCTGTGTTTTATTGACTATGAAAAGGCATTTGACTGTTTGGATCGTAATAAATTATGGATAACATTGCAAAGAAGAGGAATTCCAGAACACTTAATTGTGCTCATGGGGAACCTATACATAGACCAAGAAGTAGCCATTAGAACAGAGCAAGGG
Organism: Orycteropus afer afer; assembly: GCF_000298275.1. Classification (NCBI taxonomy): domain Eukaryota; kingdom Metazoa; phylum Chordata; class Mammalia; order Tubulidentata; family Orycteropodidae; genus Orycteropus; species Orycteropus afer. The sequence goes on from NW_006922443.1 coordinate 51,800, forward strand.
GATACTGCATGTTTTAAAATCAGGAAAGGTATGCATCAGGGTTGTAGTCTTTCACCATATTCAATCTGTATGGTAAACAAATAATCCAGAAGCTGGACTATATGAGGAACTCATCATCAGGATTAGAGGAGGACATATTAACAAACTGCAATATGGAGATGACACAACCTTGCTTGCTGAAAGTGAAGAAGACTTGAAACACTTACTGATGAAGATCAATCACTCCAGCCAGCATTCAGGATAGATTATACTGCAACATAAAGAAAACAAAATCCTCACAACTTGACCAATAAGCAACATCATGATAAATGGAGAAAAGTTTGAAATTGTTAAAGATTCCAGTTTACTTGAATTCACAATCAACATAATCTGCTCCATGGAAGCAGCAATCAAAAAAATCAAATTACATATTGCAATAGGCAAATGTGCTGAGAAAGACCTGCAAAGATGTCACTTTGAGGACCAAGGCATGCCTGACCCAAGCCATGATACTTTCAATCACCTCATATACATGTGAAACCTAGACAATGAATAGCAAAGACTGTAGAACAATTGTTGTCTTTGAATTGTGGTGTTGGCAAAGAATATTAAATATATCATGGACTTCCAGAAGAACAAACAAATCTGACTTGGAAGAAGTACAGCTAGAATGTCACTTGTAAGTAAGAATGGTGAGACTTCATCTCATGTAATTTGGACATATAATCAGAAACCTGTTCCTAGAGAAGTGCACCATGCTAGGAAAAGCCAAGGATCAGCAGAAAAGAGGAAGACTCTTAATGAGATGGATTAGCACAATGACTACAACAATGGAATCAAACATCACCATTACTGTGAGGATGGTGCAGGACCAGGCAATGTTTTGTTCTGTTGTACATAAAATTGCTATGAGTTGGAACCTACCAAATGGCACCTGATAATGACAACAGGAATGGATTTGTTCATTAAAGCCCTTTTTAATTCACCTACAGCCTTTCAATCTTTTGGTGCAATTTAGAACGAATCAAAGTCAGAGGCTTTTAAAAATTTGTATGAAGTTTGAAAATATAAAGAAAAATTGGGGATCCATGTTCAATATTGTCTAATTCAAGCTGTGGTATCCTGGACATTTCTGTAGCTGTTTCTTTGTTTTAGGTATAGAAAAGACAAGAATAATTTCTTTCTATTTGGGATCAATAGAGATGCTTTCTGCAGAATTTAAGTGGACCAAATATTTAACAGAAGGCTGAATGAACTGTAATTTTTCTCTGGATTTCTTATGTCTACCAACAGCCTGATGTATTAATAAAGCTATAATGTCATCAAGGAGCTCTGGTGGTGCAGGGCATAAGGCATTTTGCTGCTAACCAGAAGGTTGGCAGTTTAAACCTACCAGACACTACATGAGAGAAAGATGAGTCAGTCTACTTCCATAAAGATATACAGCCTTGGAAACCTAATGAGGATCACTGGAAGTTGGAATTGACTCAATGGCAGTGGGTTTGGGTTTTGGGTTTTATACTGTCAACAGAGCTCTGGTAGCGTAGTGCCTAAGGCACTTGACTGCTAATCGAAGGCTGGCGATTCAAACCCACCAGCCACTCATTGGAAGGAAGATGAGGCAATCTACGTCCACAGTGATACTGCCTCAGAAACCCAAGGAGGGGTCTCAATGAATTGGGTCCTACTCGACAGCACATAACAACAACAACACAACACTGTCATCAAGGCTGACATGCTGGGAGGTGGAGCAAATTAGCAAATAATCAACATATTGCAGTAATGTGGATTTGTTTATAAACTGTAAAGGTTGAAAATCTGCATGCAGAAGGTGAGAAAAATAAGTGGAAGAGTCAATAAATCTGAAGTATTACAGTTCACGTAAATTGTTGATATTCCTTGATAACAGCAAAGTAATACTGAGTTTCTGAATGCACAGGAATATCAAAGAAGCACTGCAAAGATGCATGACCATAAAATGAGTTGCATCTGAAAAGACACTGGAAGATAGTAAATGAATATTAGGAACTTCTAGGATTCTAGGAATAACAATATGGTTATTTCATGCAGATTTTGGACAAATCTCCAGTCCTTGTTATTAGGTTTTCTAATTGGAAGAACAGGGAGAGGGGTAGGCTGAGTTAAATTCTGGAGAGGCATGACAAGTGCTTGCATATAGCAAGTGACTTCTTCTTGAATATTGTCTTATTCAAGCCTGTCTCTATTGACTTGGGGATATCAGGCAGACTCAAAATTGTCTTTTCTCCTTTTAATTAAGTTGTAAATGGCAATCCCAGTTGGGTAAAAGATCTTTTCCCAATAGATTGACAAGGATATCACAACTGAGAAGAAAAAGCAATAAATCTCCAATAGGACCAAGAAATATTGGAACAGGTTGAGAATAAATCAATGTTTGTTTCTGATTGGTAACCCTCACTACTTTTGAGTTTTTAGAACTACAGGGAAGGGGCTTTGCAAACAGGTAAGGTTAATAGCAGACAGGGTGGCTCCAAAGTCAATTAGAAATTGGTAAGGTTCTCTGTTAATAATTTATCCTTGCAGATTAAGAGCCATCACAGGAAAAGTTCCTGTTTTGTACCAAGGACCCCTTCATTCTGAATCAGATTGTAGCATTTTTTTTTAAGAGGGGCTATATTGGTCTTTTGTTTATTTTTTAACTTACAGCATTTGTTTTTCCGATGGACAAGTTTTTTTATTTTTTAAATAATAGTAACAAATACCCACCTTTGTGCCATTGGAAGGTTTAGCATTTTTCTTTTGGCTAGGAGATTGTAATAGTTGCAATGAAGGGACATTAACATATTAGCCTTAGAAACTTTTTCAGCTTTAAGAGTCTGGGAAAGCTTGTAAGTTGGTTAGCTTCACAATAGAAGCTGTCTCCTAGTCAAATCAGTGTTGCTTTACTAAGGCTGAGATCTCAAGTTTAGGAGAGGATATGAAAGAGTGTTGAAAGTGCCAGAAGCACCAAGTATGGTCAAAGCAAGGGCACAGTGTTCAAAAAAGTTCAGGAGCAGCCAAATCTGATCATTATAAACACTTTCATTTTTATTTTGTTTACAAGAGTGCACTTTAGTCCAATCAATTAGTGGAGGAAATGTCTTTGGGATAGCCTCTAGAATATTTTTACTTGAGAGTTTTCCAACAGCTCAGTGGCAATTTTATCAATATGTAAGGCTAGACTGTCCTTGGAGAGCTTTCCATCCTGTCTGTAATAGCCATAATTGGGCTTTCTCTGGAGCAGTAATCATGTGAACAAGGTGATACAAGTCAGCAAGCCCAGGCTTGTAGGCTTCGGGGAAGACTAGCTTGGTCTTTTGAAATGTAAAGGTTGTGACCTGGTGAGGAAGGAATGAGTTACCACGTAGGTGAGTGGTGCCAGCACATTCGGTTATACATGATTGCAGTCATGAACACGTTTTTCTCAGGAACAACTTGATTACATTGTAATACATTCTTTCCATGAACAAAGACCTTTTGCCACCTGAGAATTCATGTTGGCCTCATCATTCTTATCTCTGACATGAGTGCTTCCAGTTTGAAATTTTACTGTTTACACATGTTATATTGCATGGCTGAAAATGTGACAAATTGGACAACAAGTTGGATAGTAGATTCTACAAATGAAAAGAGATACTATTTTTTATTAATTAAAATGTGTCTCCTAAAAATTTATATTGAAGTCCTAACCCAGCTACTTGTGAATGTGACCTTGTTTGGAAATAGGTTCTCTGAGGAACTTATCAGTTAATAGGAGGTCATACCAAAGTAGTGAGGGTCCTAATCCAATGAGTGGTATCCTATAAGAGAGAAGAAGAAATACAGAAAAATGGCAAAAGGATGTCACGTGACACTGCAACTCCAGCCAAAGAATGCCTGTGTTGTTGTTATATGCCGTCGAGTCAGCCCCGACTCATAGCAACCCCTCCTTGGGTTTCCGAGGCAATATCACTATGGAAGTGGATTGCCCAACCTTTCTTCTGAGGAGTGGCTGGTGGGTTTGAACTGCCAGCCTTCTGGTTAGCAGTCAAATGCCTTAGGCACTATGCTACCAGAGCTCCTAAAGAATGCTTGGAGTTACCAAAAGCTAGGAGAGAGGCATGGAACAGATTCTCTTTTAGAGCCTCAGAAGGAATTAATGCAGTCAACACTCTGCTCTCAGACTCTGAGCCTCCAGAATTGTGAAACCATAAATTTCTCTTCTTATAAGCCATCCAGATTGTGGTATTTTGTTACAGCAGCCTTAGGAAACTAACACACCATTTATTATGCCAAACCCTCTAGTATACACTTTAAATAAATTATCTGATTTAAAAGACTGGGGATTATTATCCCTATTTTACAGATGAGGAAATTCAAATTTTGAGATGTGAATTTATCCAAGATGACCTGCATGGTAAATCACCAAGCTGGAATATTAACCCAGCTCTGTGGGATGCCAAACTCTTCATTCTGTCCCTGTGCTTCATTCACTCTTCCAAACTGCTAAACAATAAGCGTAAACTCAATTGCCATAATAAGAGTCACATGAAGTAGCTTTCACATTCAATTAGTAAAATCTTCAGGAAGCACACCTCAATGTATGTATATGTAGAGATCAGCATTCATGAATGGTGTACTTACACAGCTACAATAATATATTGAGCACATAATAAAAGATAGAAAAAAATTTAAATGTTATACAAATTTAAATCTATTCCAGTATTTTCTTCTCACAAGCCATTGGATAACCTTGTACACTCGATGATCTGTACACCCACTCTGACATACCAGCTGCCCTTGCCAAATTTAATTAATTATACCCTGTGTTGGTAAATTATTGTGCAATTACCTTGAACTAGTATTGTTACCTGTAGGCTTATTATTTCAAATATAATTGCTGCCAGGCAACACTGATCACTTTTCAAGTGTAGGTGACATGAATGGAGCAAGATGCTTGGAGATAAGGTCAAAGGGTAAAAGCCAAGCCTAATTCCAGCCCTTTCCCGTGTTCATGACATGGCCTGTGCCCTCATAACAGCCTCCATAGCCACATTGTACCACCTACTCAGGAGTAGCAGTAACATCACTAATCAATCTAAGAAGTTCCCTGAAGGTTAACAAAAGTTTGTAAATCATTGAGCTGCTTGTGACAATAAAAGTGTTATGTTAATATTTCTTAATTCAGATCCATCATCTATTTTCTGCACTGATCATGGATTTCTATTAAACTGCTGAAAAGTCTTGAGTGTTCAGGAAAAACTAAGAATTTTACAAGTGAAAGTTTCTTTTTTTCCATGGAAATAATTTATGTAATTGCTAAAATGCTCTATGCTTAATTAAAACATAATGCAGACAGAACTTTCTCACATTAAATTCCCAGCAGATGGACAAAGACTTTTGCAGGATAATAAGCATATTATTGGTGGTATAAATTGAGAGGGGAGAAGGCTACTGCTGGGGCAACTACACTACAGAGGGAGCTCTGGGTTTTTGGATGAAGGGCTGTCCACAATTGATTGTTTTTTGTCTCTTTAATTCAGTGGTTATCAAATTATGTTGAGTGGAGTTCAAGAATGTAGCCTCCCATTGAGTGGAAGTGGGGGAGGGAGGGAGAAGAGAAAGTGACCAGAAGGGGGTGTTCCAGGCCCTCTTGTGTAACCAGATCAACTCTAATCTGTTCTATAAACTGAGGATGCCATTTAAACAAAATGGTCTGTTTAAAAACATATATATATATATATATATATATATATATATATATATATATAGGGAAATTTAAAGTTTGTATTTGTAAGGAAAACTTTAAAATTACCTGTGATTCATTCTTAAAACTGTGGCAAAGATATAAGGCAAAAATCAAAGATTTGGTGAAATCCTAAGGGCAAAGACTAACATAAATAATATAAAATAATAAGTTTGTAATTTCTAAATATGCTCCAAGTTGAAATAAAGAAGACTTTGGTCACTTAAAGTTAGACTTTCAAGTGAAGAAATACAAACTTAATCCCCACTGAGGATAACCTCAATGACAACAAAGTCACTCAGTCTGGTGCTTGTCTGAGAGTTTTCATTTAGACTTATCTGGAGGATTGATAGGAGCTCTGGTGGCATAGTGCCTAATGCATTTGACTGCTAACCAGAAGGCTGGCGGTTCACACTCACCAGCCACTCCTCGGAAGGAAGACTGGGCAATGTGCTTCTGTACAGATATTGCCTCGGAAACCCAAGGAGGGGTCGCTATGATTCGCAATTGACTCAATGGCAGTGAGTTTGGTTTCTATGTTTTTGAAGGATCGATAAGGGATGTGCTGTGGTTTTGAACTCTGAATCACTGTGGGTCCTTCAGGACCAAAACCAAGATAGATGAATCTTCTAGTATATGGGGGAAATTATAAGAATTAAAATACACTGAAAGAGCCAGTGTCCTTGCTATTTTTCTGCAAACTATATTGGTAGGGAAGTGTCATTTTCAGCGAAGCGTAACATTTTAGCCTGTCAATGCTGACAGTCTGCTCAACATAGACCTTATTAGCCATTTGTTATAAAACTAACTTAACTCACTGCCACCAAGTCGGATCCGACTCATAGCAACCCCTCCTTGGGTTTCCTGTCTCACTTATCTATATAATCCCACTTATATGAAATAGGAAAATACATAGAGACTTAAGTTTATTATTGGTTACTCGGGGTGGGACAAGGGAGCTCTGGTGGCATAATAGATAAGGAATTTGGCTGCTAACCAGAAAGTCAAAAGTTCAAACCCACCTGCTGCTCCATGGAAGCAAGATGGGGCCATCTATATCCATAAAGATTTACAGCCTTGGGGACCCAATGGGGGTCTCTATGAGTCGGAATTGACCAGATGGAAGTGAGTCTAGTTTTTGGTTTTTAGGGGTAGGAAGGAGGAAAGAGGAAAGTCTGCATAGGGAGCACTGAGTTTCTGTTAATTGTTGTGGAATTATTGGGAAACAGACAGTAGTGGCTGTATGACATAATCAATTCCACTGAAACATACATATAAAACATGAATTAGCAAATGTTTTGTTATATTTTATCACAGTAAGACAAAACAAAGCTAAATCAATCACCCTCTACTTTTAATCACTTATGTCTATAGTAACTTCTTTCTTTTCCAAATTCATTCATTCATCTGACAAATAAATATTTATTGAGCACCTAAACCAAAAAAAAAAAACCAAACTCACTGCTGTGGAGTCAGATCCAACTCATAGAGACCCTTCCTTGAGTTTCTGAGATGGTATCACTACGGAAGTAGATTGCCCGATCTTCCTTCCGAGGAGTGGCTGGTGGGTTTGAACCGCAAGCCTTCTGGTTCGCAGTCAAATGCCTTAGGCACTTCGCCACCAGAGCTCCCTACTATGTGTCAAAGGAGCTCTGGTGGCACTGTGTTTAAAGCATTGGGCTGCTAACTAAAAGATTAGTGGTTCAAACTCACCAGCTGCTCTGCAGGAGAAAGATAAGGCAGTCTGTCTCTGTAAAGATTTGCAGCCTTGGAAACCCAATGGGGGCAGTTCTACTGTGTCTTAACAGGCTGTTATGAGTTGGAATCGACTGGATGGCAATGGCAATGGTTACTATGTGTCAGGAGCCCTGGCGGCACAGTGGATTAGTGCTTGGCTAGTAATCAACATGTTGACCATTCAAACACACCTGTGGCTCAGCCAGAGAAAGATGTAGCAGTCTGCTTCCATAAAGATTATAGCATTGGAAAACCTGTGGGGCAGTTCTACTCTGCCCTACAGTGTCTCTATGAGTCACAATCAACTTGATGGCAATGAGTGGATGCCATATGTTAGGCCTTGTTGTACTTGTGGATACAACAAAGTGGGCAAAACACACAAAGTCCCTGCCCTTATTGAGCTTAAAATTCCAGTGGGGAAGACAGACAACAAACAAAAATATAAGTATAGATATATATGTATGTATATATGTTTAAACATGTATATTATGATTTAAATTAAAAATTGCCTTGAGGAAATACAAAGCTGGGTAAGGGAGTCAATAATATCCATAGTCTGTGCTGCTAGCTTTTGATATAACAACTTGTGTTCTGAATTAACTTTTCATCTGCAATTGTTTTGTACTTTAAGGATGAAAAGTGATACAAAAAGCAAAAAACAAACATACTGCTGTCAAGTCAATTCTAATTTACAGAGACCCTATAGGGCAGAGTAGAACTACCCCATAGAGTTTCCAAGGCTGTTATCTATACAGAAGTAGACTGCCTCATCTTTCTCCCACACAGAAGCTGGTGGGTTTGAACGCTAATCTTTTGGTTAGTAGCCGAGTGCTTTAAACACCACACCATCAGAGTCCCTTACTTAAGAGACAGATATACTATTTTTTATTCTCCACAGTGCCTAGTTCAGGTCTTGTTCAATAAATATTTGTTGAATTTGAATAAAACCCATTTCATGGCATCAAGGAAAAGTACTCTGCTTGATGCTGACTAATCGGCTGGCTTAGGTCTGGCAGAAAGACAAGAAACTTTGGTAACAGCTTGCAGCTGTCATAATGACAGATGCTAATCTAAGTCACAGAAATTTTGTTTTAAAGTATGGCTAGATTTCATCTATGCAAATACTTACAGTAAGTATACTGTGAAGTTTCCTCAGCTGTAATATTCATATTTTATCCATTTTTTGGAACATTTCAAATCTGTTTATTTTCATTCTTTTTAAAATAGATAACTGGTTGCATAGTGCCTAAGGCACTTGACTGCTAACCAGAAGGCTGATAGCTCAAACCCACCAGCCACTTCTTGGAAGGAAGGTTGGGCAATCTACTTCCGTAGTGATACTGCCTCGGCAACCCAAGGAGGGGTCTCTATGTGTAAGGTCCGACTTGATGGCACACAACAACAACAACAACAACCAGGGGTGGGAGGGAAGGGGAGGGAACATTTAAAAAAAAAAAAAAAAATTCATTGACCCATGTCACTTTATGTGTATTTCACTGTACATAATTATATTTCAATAAAATGTATTTAAAGTAGATAACTAAACTTAACACTATTTAACTAAGTTGATAACTTTTATTTTATATACTTTAAAATAATTTTTCATATAAATAAATCCACAAATCATGAAGGAAAGAAAAAACTGCTCTGACCAAATAGAACATGAAACAGTGTCTATAAGTGCTCCTTTTTTTGCAATGTCTTATGTTTCCTTGTTTTGTTATTGTTAGGTACCATTGAGTCTATTTTCGACTCATAGTGATCCAGTGTGACAGAGTAGAACTGCCTCATAAGGTTTTCTAGGCTATAATCTTTATGGGAACAAAAAATGCCAGGTCTTTTGCTCACAGAACAGCTGGGTGGGTGAGGCTAAATGAACCCTTAAAACTGTTGTTCCAAAATCGTCTTTAAACCTTGACCTTTTTGGTTAGCAAGTGTGTGTTTAACCATTGCACGACCAGAGCTTACCAGAAGTTATCAGCACTTTCTTTGTGTCATTCTTTGCTCTATGAATAAGTTATGTTTTGCAATAAGTCAGATGGAGTTATTCTGTTAAGTATTTCTGAATGTCCACATCCATAGGACTGTCCTGGGGAAAAGATCTAGAAATGCAAATAATGATTAAATTTTGCACTTGTTCTGGGGTGTGGTGACCAGCCAGATATTTTGTGAACTTTCTTCTCGGGGGCTTTTGTTCCACTTCATGTCATTACTGTTTAGGAAGCAGAACACCCTTCCAAAATGAGCTTCGTCGAGTGGTTGTAGTAAAAAATGTGTGCTCTGGAGTCAGACAAATGGAGATTCAAATTCTAATTCTGCCACTCATTAGCCAAGTAACCTTGGTCATCTCTTTGAATCTGCCACTCACTAGCTAGGTGCTTCATCTCTTTGAATCTCAGTTTTCTCATTATAAACTGGGCATAAGAAAGGCTACCTCATGTACAACAAAACACCTCATAGGATTTATTTCCTTGATTTAGAGGTTTAGGGTCTTGGTTTCATGGGATATCCCAGTTAATTGGCCTACTAACTTGTGAATGCTTTTGTTCCACCTCCTAGTTTGTTCAGTAGTGCCTGGGTCTTAAAAGCTTGCAAGCAGCCATCCAAGCCACAACAATTAGTCTCTATTCACCTGGAGCAACAGAGGAGAAGAAGTATCAAGTATATGAGGAGGAAATGCAACATATGACTAATTTCCTCCATGAACAACTGCCTCTTTGCCATGAGACTAGAAGAACTGGATGGCTCCCGGCTATGACTGCTGAACATTTTGATCAAAGATGTTAGAAGAATACTGATAAAAAGAAGGAAATGTCAAACAGAATTCCAAATTCTCATGGAATCCAGTATTTCTGGAGTCATGGAGGCTCGATGAACCCCTGAAACTATTGCCCTTAGATAATCTTTGAGCATTGTACTCTTTAAATATTTATCTATATGAGGTAAAATTGAGAACAGCAACTTGAAAGATTATATAAGAAACTTAGGAGGCAGTGAGTTTATGTTAATGGGGAAGGAACAACTTGGAAATTAGGGTACTCAATTACACAATTTGAAGAAGGTAAACTATGTCACTGAATTGTACGTGTAGAAGCTGTTGAATTGGTCTAAGTTCTGCTGTTTATATTCTCAACATCAACAACAAAATAAAATAAATGATAAAAAAAAAAACCAAAAACCCCTAAAAGAAAAAAAAAAAAAAAAGATAAAAAAAAAAACCAAAATAGCCACCACTTAGAATTATATAGTAAGGAACTCTGGTGGTACAGTGGTTAAGCACTAGGCTGCTAAATGAAAGGTCTGAACCTACCAGCTGCTTCATGGGAGAAAGATGAGTCAGATTGCTCCTATACAGATTACAGCCTTAGAAACCCTATAGGGCAATTCTACTTTGTCCTAGAGTCTCTTTGTCCTGAGTTGAAATTGATTTAATGGCAACAGGTTTTTTTGGGTTGCCATCAAGTCAATTCTGACTCATAGCAACCCTGTAGAACTTCCCTATAGGGTTCCCAAGGCTTTATAGGAGCAATGGATAAAACTTTTGCAAAAGACCTCTTTAAAGTGTTATAACTGTCTTTATAGGAGCAGACTGCCATATCTTTCTCCCACAGTGTGACTGGTGGGTTTGAACTGCCAACCTTTCGTTTAGCAGACAAATGCTTAATCACTGCACCACCATGACCCCCTTTTTAGAGTGATATTGTTAGGTGCTGTCAAGTTGATTCTGAGTGATAGCAACCCCATATACAAAAGGAAAAAACACTGCCCTGTCGTGTGCCATTCTCACAATCCTTGCTATGCTTGAGCCCATCATTGCAGGCACCGTGTCAATCTGTCTCTTTGAAGGTTTTCCTCTTTTTCCTGATCTCCACTTTACCAAACATGATATCTTTCTCCAGGGACAGGCCCCTCCTGACAACATGACCAAAGTAGGTGAGATGATGTCTGGCCATTCTCATTTCTAAGGATCATTCCAACTGCACTGCTATCAGGATATATTTGTTTGTTCTTCTGGTAGCTCATAGTATTTTTGGTATTCTTCCTGAACATCACAGTTCAAAGACATTAATTCTTTGATCTTCCTTATTCATTGTCCAACTTTCACATGCATATGAGGCGATTGAAAATACCATGCTTTGGGTTAGGTGCACCATAGTCTTCAAAATGACATCTTCATTTCTTAACACTTTAAAGAGGTCTTTTGCTGAAGTTTTGCCCACTGCAACAGGACATCTGATTTCTTGACTACTGCTTCCATGAGTGTCGATTGAGGATCCAAGTAAAATGAAATCCCTGACAAGTTTAATCTTCCCTCCATTTATCATGATGTTGCTTACTGGTCCAGTTGTGAGGGTTTTTGTTTTCTTTTGATGAGGTGTAATCCATACAGAACACTATAGTCTTTGATCTTCATCAGTAAGTGCTTCAAGTCCTCTTCACTTTCAGCAAGCAAGGTTGCATGATCTGCATATTACAGGTTATTCATGAGTCTTTCTCCAATCCTGCTGCTGCTGTATTCTTCATACAGTCCAGCTTCTCAGATTGTTTGCTTAGCATACAAATTGAATAAGTCTGGTGAAAGGATACAACCATGACACAAGCCCTTACTAATTTTAAACCATCCAGTATTCCCTTGTTCTGTTTGAACAACAGCTTCTTGGTCTATGTACAGTTTCCTCATGAGCACAATTGAGTGTTCTGGAATTCCCATTCTTCACAATGTTATCTATAATTTATTCTGATCCACACAGTTGAATGACTTTGCATAGTCAATACAACACAGCTAAATATCTTTCCGGTATTCTTTCCTTTCAGCCAAGATCCATCTGACATCAGCAATGATATTTTAGAGTTAGAGTGAGGGTTAAATGAGATAGGATATATAAATGCTAATTAAATGTCCAATGCATAAGACTCAATATATTGTCACTATTTTATCATTATCTCTTATTTGTAATTTCATCTGTCTCCTTTCTAATCCTTTTGTATCAAGTACTGAGTATGACTTTGCCTATGAGCATTTAGTTTAAGAAGGAAATAAGCTCGTTTCAATCAACATCAATAATTATTAAGATTTTATTGTATGACAGTGGAGAATGTGCCAGGCATTTTATCAGGCATTTGAAGCCTGGGATGCTAATTCTTTCAGGGCATTAGAGAACTTTCTATGCACCCTATCCAAGTTTTCCAAGTCCCTCACTGTTAGTTTGACCCATGGTGGCAGTTTAAGATGTTTAATGACTCTGCCATGCTGTTAGTTGGGTTAGTAGCACTTCAGTGGTGTATCTCTGAGGACTCTTTCCAAGTGCCAAAAAATAGCCAAATCTAAACTGCAGTGAACAAAAGGGAGATACACTGGTACCTTAACTGGAAGTCAAAGGATAGGGCTGGGTTTATGTGCAGCTTTACCCAAGCGCTCATGCAATGTCATTTTGACCCAATTTCTCTCCATCTCTCAGCTCAGCTTTCTCTCCGTAGGATCTATTCCCAGACAGGCTTCCTTTTGTGATAGGAAGATGGCTATAGGACTACAGAAGTTTCAGCCGTATGTCCTCCTAAGTCCAAGTGTATAAGGGAACAAGCCCCCACCTCTCTCCCAGAAGCTTCAGAAAAGTTCCATGGCATTTTGTGGACCAGTTTCAATCACGTGCCCATAAGTAAATCAATCTTTATGTCTTTAATACTCTGAATAACTACTTCTGAGTCATGTGCCCATGCCTAAAGTGTGAGATGGGATCAATACCACCTGAACTGCATTTTTGAAGAGGGAAAATGGATGATTCCTAACAAGAAAGTAAAGGGCCACTAGAAGAAAATTATCATAATAAGGGACTTGGAGGTGTTAATGTGCTTTATTTACATTTGAAAAACAGTTGACAGCTAGCCAGTTCTGACTCTTGACTACCCCTTGTGTATCAGAGTACAACTGTGATCCACAGGGTTTTCTTTCTTTCTTTTGTTTCTTTGTGGCCAAGCGTCAAAATCAACTTGACAGCACCTAACAACAACTTTATGATAAAACCAGGTTTACCTTGATCTGATGGGGGAAGTTTCTAATTATTACTTTAAAAAAAAAGAAAAGAAAAGAAAAAGAAAAACTCTGCACAGAATGAGCTTCTTCTAATCAGCTAACCTACTTCATGTTTTATTTCTGTTTTTTATTTTTCTTGAACTCATCTCCAGGTTGATATTGAAGTACAAGTTGCTGAAACAAACCCCCTCTCCCCACCTCTTGGTGCTGACCACCAGGACCAGTTGTTTTTCATTTTCTTAGAGGGCAGATCAGAATTTGTTTAGAAGCTATATGAAAAGTTAAGTTAGCTATGATTTATAGGGTTTTGAATGGATGAATTTGCAGAAGTAGATCACCAGAGCTTTCTTGTAAGACACCTCTGGATAGACTTGAACCTCCAACCTTTTGGTTAGGAACCAAGCGTGCTAACTGTCGTCATCACCCAGGGACTCTCATTCATACTTGGAAAGCTAGTATTGAAGAGGTTCACGTTTATTCTGTATCTCCATGATCTCATATTTTTCTCATCTTTTTTTCCCCTCTTGAAGAATTTCAAATCATGTAGTCAGTATCGCCACTAAATTGATTCACTAAAAGTATTATTGAGTGCCTGATAAATATCAGGCCCTGAGCTAAGCATTGTATAGAAATATGAAGAAGATGCCCTCCAAGACTTCAAGAAAGAAGCTTATAGTCTACATGGGGAGAGAGTAATATGAACATGCAATTTCAACTACTGAACAGAAAGTAATGAGACAAATAACAGATGGTGCTTGGAGGAAGAGTATCTAACTCATGGGAATAAGAAAATTCCCTAATGAATGTCACATAGGAGATCATAAAGGATAAATGGAAATTCAGCTGTGGGGAGAATGGAATATTAGTTCAGGTACAGAGAATGTATATATAAAAACATGGAAGCAAGAAATAGAATGATGTGTGCAGAGAATTACAAGCTGTTTAATGTGTCTGCCCATAAAGACCATGACAGGAAGTCGTAAACATGGATAAGTAAGGCTGGAGAAATAAGCAGAAGGCAGCTCATGGAGGTTATGTCATAGTAAGAATCTTGAACTTCTCCCTGTAAAAACTGGGAGAAAATGCATTTGAAACAGTTAAATAAAGAATTGATATGACTAGATTTGAGTAAAATACATCACACTAGTGGCCCTATGGGAGCTCTGGTAGCACAGTACTTAAGGCACTTGACTGCTAACCAGAAGGCTGGCGGTTCAAATCCACCAGCCACTCCTTGGAAAGAAGGTTGGGCAATCTACTTCCGTACTGATACTGCCTTGGAAACCCTAGGAGGGGTCGCTATGAGTCGAGTCCGACTCGACGACACATAACAATAACAACAACAGTGGCCATATAGAAAAAGGATTGGATGAAGATATTGGGAAGTAGAACCAAAAGGAAAAAACCAAAATCACTGTAATTGAATTGATTCCAACTCATAGTAACCCCCATTGGATTTCCAAGGCTGTAATCTTTATTGAGGCAGACTGCTTCATCTTTCTTCTGTGGAGCAGCTCATGGGTTTGTACCACTGACATTTTGGTTAGCAACCAAATGCCTTAATCACTGAACCACCAGAGCAAGAAACATTTAAATAAGATCCTGAACTAGAATAGTGATTGTAAGGATAGATTTAAGAATCATAAAAGGTAACTTTGTAGTGCTTGATTTAGTTTTCCTTAGTCAAGGAGAACTCACAAGTTTCTAACCTAGGTGGTTGAAACAAGTTTAGAAAGTGTAGGAATATTGTGAGGCCCTCATGGGGTGAATTATTTTCCTAGGACTATCATAACAAAGTACCACAAACTGGGTGGTTTAAAACATCAGAAATTGATTCTCTCACAGTTATTGAGGGTAGATATCTGTAATCAAGATGTCAGCAAGCTTAGTTCCTTCTGAAGATCCCTGAGGAAGAGTCTGTTTCATGTCTCTCTACTAGCTTCCGGTGGTTTCCTGAAATCCTCAGTGCTCCTTGGCTGTAGATGATCACTCCAGTATCTACCTCCTTCATAATGTGGCATTCCTTCTATATGTCTCTTTGTCCTTTCTTCTTTTCTTAAAAGGATACCAGTCATATCTCAGAGGGGCCACCCTACTACAATATGACTAATTACATCTGCAAAGAGTCTATTTCCAAATAAAGAAAGTCATATTCATAGGTACTAAGGATAGGACATAAACATATCTTTTAGGGGAATACCAATCAACTCATAACACAGGGGAAGGATTATCTATTTTTCTGGTCCTAAAATACCATGTAATTATGGCAGGCTTTGGACTGGAGAATAATGGTCAGAATGACATCAGAGCTCCACAAACCACTGTCACCAGGTACAAAGGTGTACAAAGATCTTGGTGGTGTCAACCAAAAGTACAAAAAGACTTGTGTAAGACTGTGGTGGCACAAACAGTTTGCACTTGGCTGCTAATTTAAAGGTTGGAAATTTGACCTCATCCAGTGGAGCTGTGGACAAAAGGTCTGGAGATCTCCTTCCATTAAGATTATAGGCAAGAAAATCATATGGATCAGTTATACTTTGTAACACATGAAATCAACTCAATCGCAATGGGTTGGTTTTGGTTTGATTATCCTTGTGTATGCTCAGTGGAGTAGCAGGGAAACTCTAATAAACACCTTGACCTAAGGTGTGCATGCTATGGGAAAATAATAGGCTTATTGACTAGGGCTAAAAGGACAGTCTTGAACTGGAAGGAGAACCATAGTATAGCCAAGACCTAAGGGGGAAGCAACATTCTGTGAAGAGAGAATAAGAATTTAGGGGGTTTGTTAGTAGTGACACAAGATTTTCCCCAACCGCTAGACCTATCAATTTCCATACCACCTTCAGTGGTGCCAATATTAAGTGCTCTCTAATTTATTATCCCTTCCTCTCTTAACAGAGCAAGCTATCAACTGTTCTGGCCTCTGCAGCCATGTGCTCCTCTTCATTGATGCAGTGATCAATGCCCATAGTATGTCTTTTTCCTAAGAAGTTCCAAGCACCTCAGAATTCATCACTGTGAACAAGCAGTTTAAATTGTTTGCTCCTGAAGCCTTGAGGTGGTCAAGATAGTGGATGTCTGGGGTCTATGGTCATGATTGATTCTCCTGATGGGGGCCAAGTGCAATTGTGGTGTGAGTCTTCAGGGATACATTGCACAGTCACCAATAGGAGGGTTACTGGGTGCATCTGACCTCCCTCAATAAATAAGACCCAACTGGCTGCCTTTTCATTACTTTGCAGTATTATTGCAAGCAGCCTCTTAATAGTTCTGAACTTCTGACTTTAAAAATCCATTGTGACTAAGGATGTATGTGAATGCCTGATTTGGCTAATAAAATATTTAGAGGGACAGATCCCTGTAGAAGCCATCAATTTTTGTTAGTTGTTGCCGAGTCGGCTCCAACCCATGGAAATATTATGTATGTCACAGAGAAAAGTCTCTAGACCTTAATCAGGTAAAATTTAGAGAGCTTAAGAAATACATTCAGATGGGGAGATGCCAGTCCACAAATTGAAACCAATGAGTCCAAGGAGGGAGCTCTGAGAGCAGGTATAGGGCAACATAATGACGTTTCATCACAATATTCTGATTAGTTCTTTGTGAGGTAAGGGGATGATGGGACGTGGGACATTCTGAAGGGGGAGAGGGCTTGTACATCACTGGTTATGTTAGTAAAAGTGGGCTAATCAGATTGTTTACAAACTTAATTGCAGAATTATTTGCTGGCTCAAAAAATTATGTACAATAGTCAAAAGATTCTTACAATAATATTTTCCAGAATAGGTGTAAAAACAACTTGCTTAAGGCAACTCATTTCCTTGACACATCTTGTATAAAAGGCTATGGTGTCCATTTGTATCCAGATGCCATCTCAGGATAAATTCTTTCCCTATCCTGACTTGATCACAGAGAAAAAATTTTTCCGTAATTACTCATGATTAAGGACTAGGTAAGGGATTCAGAGATCAAGCATTAGTGGTTGTTTTGCTCTCCCTTTGCTGAGTGTAGTAGTGATATGGTTTACTTCAGTCTTTTCACCTTAGTCAAAAGCTCCAGATCCCCTGGCTCTCCTCTCTTACATGTATAACAGAACAAAACACTGCCTAGTTCTGCACCATCTTTATGTTTGAAGGACCATTATGTAAATTGATGGAGTTCTTCTACCCTCAAATAGATATAATTTCAAAGCAATCAATACATACCTGTAAAAAACATTGAGTTCTCTTTATCCTTTAAGAGCTGGAAATGCTGTCTTTTTTGGTCCTCTAATGAGGACAGAAGGAGCCCTGGTGGCGCAGTGTTTAAAGGTCTCTGCTGCTAACTAATAGGAGCTCTGGTAGCATAGTGGCTAAAGCACTTGACTGCTAACCAGAAGGCTGGCGGTTCAAGTCCACCAGCCACTCCTCGGAAGGAAGGTTGGGCAATCCTACTTCCGTAGTGATACTGCCTCGGAAACCCAAGGAGGGGTCGCTATGAGTCGGGGCCGACTCGACGGCACATAACAACAACAACAACAGCTGCTAACTAAAAGGTCTGAAGTTTGAACCTACCAGCCGTAGGTTCTTCCATTGGAGAAAGATGTAGTATTCTGCCTTCTGTAAAGATTTACAGCCCTGGAAACCCTATGGGGCAGTTCTACTCTATAAGAGTTATTGCAATGAACTCAACAGCAGTGGATTTGGTTGGGTAATGAGGACAGCACTAACAAATGTTTATTGAAATATTTTACTGAAATGTAGAAGTTATTGAAAACACAAGTGCTATAAGAACTAAGATTAGATTAATTCTATATATTAAATCCCATGTTCAATGGTATTAGGGAAGTGAATATGTTAACAATGATACATTTAAGAAAACTCTTTCCAGATAGCACATAACTGGACAGAGCCAAATCCAAAGTTTTGGCTTTAAGCTTATCATTCTCACCAAATAACTCAGCCTAAGTGTTAATTCCCACTGCCCTGCCTTCTGACTCTCTTCTAGGCCATTTTAGGAAAATAACCAAGAGACACATTGATATGGATTCAAGAACCTGTGAACTTCCTAGTTGGTAATGCTCTTTTAATGAATTGTGGCCTCATCATTCCTGCACAAGTGTTAATGTCAAGCCCTATGAGTTGATAGAGGTCTATTTATGGAATAACCATGTGATATTGCAGGACTGAGAAGATTGCTTGCTTTTTAGGAAGCCTAGATTGGCATAGAATGCACTTGTCATGGGTATGTTTTCTGGCTGTGTTTTGGAATCAATTTTAGGGCAAAAGTGTGTGAAGCTGGAAGTAGGAAATGGAGAAATTCTTGTATAACAGCAGTTTCAAGGATACAGCCACTTTGTAATATAAAATCAGAGGACACTGATAGCTCATTTAAGCAGAATGACTCAAGCTGGGTTCTATGAACAAGGATTTGACAGCACCTGTGCTAAGCACTTTCGCAAAAACAAGGCAAAACTGCTTGCGTTTTTGCTTTTGTTTTTCAGAGTTGAAGTTTCGCTTTTCAAATGCTTGGAGCACCCCTGATGCCTGAACACAAGTTTGTGAATTCTCATACCCAACTGACGATGTGTTGACATTTACATTTCAATAACATTTACAAGAATAATTTTGTTTGTTTTTCTCTCCCACTGCTATGTGCATTGCAAAAAGCGTTTTATCTGCCCTGAATAGTCAAAGTTTTAGAAATTATAGTTATATCTAGAGGCTATAGACTCAGGGATGAATTTCAATAATCTACAAACTCTTGGAAAGTCCTATTCAGAACTGTCTGTGGCCTTTCAATCTAGACATAGAAAAGTAGCAGTCACACTTGAAAGTAGTGACACAGACAGACACATGTATACAGATGTTCGTTGCAGCACTATTCACAATAGTCATAAGGTGGAAGCAACCTAAATGACTATCAACAGATGAATGGATAAACAAAATGTGGTATATACACACAATGGAATACTAGGCATCCAAAAAGAGAAATGAAGTCCTGATTGTGTCACAACATGGGTGGCCATTATGCTGAGTGAAGTCAATCACAAAAGGACAAATATTGTATGATCCCACTTTACATGAAACACCTAGAATAGGCAAATGTGTAAAGACCAAAGATTAATAGTGGTTACCAGGGGAAGGAAGGAGGGGGAAAGGGTGAATCATTGGTTAAGAGGCATTAAGTTTCTGTTTATGGTGATGGAAAATTTTAAACGAATATTGGCTGGTTGAATGACATGATTGATGTAATTGGTGCCGTTGAATTGTACACTTGAAAAATGTTGAGATGGCAAATGATGTATTTTACTACAATTAGAAAACAACAACATTGAATTATATATTCTAAATTGGTTATTTGCTGGTTTCTGTATGCCAGAGGTCTTCAAAATTTCTTGCTCATGTGTCCCCTAAAATAACTTTGAAAAATTAGGTGCCCCTTTATATATTCTCAAGTTGTCATCTAAAATTTTTCAATGTAAGTTTAAATAGTTGCAGAAACTCAATTTCCAGTATAATATAAATATTGATATTTATAAATATCAACTGTATCATTACTCTTTTAAATAAATACAATGGAGTCTAAATGTGTTTTGATATCTATCGTCATCGATTTAAAAGATGCATGAACATGCACTTTTTTGACAGTTGGACATTTTACATAATATTTTTCCTTCTTGTGAAGTTTTTCCATTCTGCTTCCCTCATATAATTTTATCCTAATGTAATAAAATGTTATGCTTGAAAGTATTTTATTGATCATCTCCTCATATTTCTCTGCTACAAATATACAGATATAAACTGAAATATATAAGGAGAAAACGTATTTCTTTTATTACCAAGAATCTTTAAGTGCTAAATTTTTCTTCTGTATTGCATTATCTTTACAATGATTAGTAGTACATGGTTGATTAAAGCAACATAATCATATTTCCAATTTTTATAAATAATTATTGAAGGAAAGAAGTAAAATGTTATTGGGAATGCACCTCTTAATGAAATAGATATTTTTTCTCAATTAATTTATGTAACTTAGATGAATGTTATTTAATGCTGGAATGAAATAGGATTCAGGATCAATTCAATTCCTATTTATATTTTAATGTTTGTAAGTGCTGAGGCACCAGTTAATGTAAATGGACAGAGTTTTGTCTCACCACTGTACGCAATTTTTGATCTACTTTTGAATTAGATGTCAGAAATTAAATGATGATCTATCATCAAGAATTATTTTTTATATTCTTTCATCTGACAATTCAAATGCAAGCAAGGAATTGGAAACAGTCTGACTTGTCAAGGGTGTTACCCAGCCATTAGAGTGATTCACTTTATAGTTTCTGGAAAACATAAAGGCTTTATGGACATATATCAAGTGATTATTAATTACTAATTATATCTTTCACTTAGAGGTACTTTGCTCATGGATTTAATTAGATGAAATTAGAACTTGTATGTTTTAGGCTATTTCCAATCGTTTGTGAATCTATATGTTTTTGCCAAACTTCCATTTTCCAAAACATGTTAAAGCATCTTTAAAAGGGTATGGCACACAGGTTGAGGGACAGACACCTGATATTCACTTATATAGATTACAATTTTCACTTCACAGTTGAAGAGCATTAAGTTTATAATTATGCATATTACACAGAATTAGAACAGCATATCAACATCTGAGAGGAAGATACTGATTTTATTTAAATGTATTTGGTTTTCAAGTCCAGTGCATTATATATTAGATCGCATTTGGGGAACATCTTATTCTGTACTTGGAAATTAATATCAAGAAGTATAAGAGTACAACTTTAAAAATGAATATTAGAGATGGAGGCAAGATGTACTCTGTGAGTGAAATAGATACAGACGATGATCTTAGAACTCTAAGCATCAAATGAGGGGATAAAGAATTAAATTGAGTACTGATTGCGTAATGCCTAAGGCACTTGACCACTAACCAGACGGTTGGCAGTTCAAACCCACCAGCCACTCCTCAGAAGGAAGATGGGGCAATCTACTTCCGTAGTGATACTGCCTCAGAAACCCAAGGAGGGGTCGCTATGAGTTGGGTCCTACTTGACGGCATATAACAACAACAACAACTGATTGGAAAGGGAGACAGAGTGAGAACAGTGGCTGGGGAGAGAGAGGAAGCCAGAGCCCAACAAAGTGTGGCCATTTTGAGACACAGAAGGCACCATATGAGAGTGAGGAAAAAACAACTTCACAGACTCCGCACTGGAACAGAGACACAGTATGGACAAATCTGGTGTGAATCAAGGTGAGCAGAACATGTGCTGGATCTGGGAGAGGAATGTGTAGAAAAACAGGCAAGAACCTCAGTGGCACAGGCAACCACAGAGTGAAAAGAACCTACAGATTGGGAAAAAAAGTGTTTGGCAACAACATATCTGAGAATGGACTTACGTCTAAGATGTATAGAATTTATAGAAAACTTCAATACCTCAACAGCAAAAAGACAAAGAATCCAAATAAAAAATGGGCAGAGGATAACAACTTCACCAAAGAAGATATTCAGGCAACCAACAAACACATGAAGAAATGCTCCCAATCACTAGCCTTTACAGAGATGAAAATCAAAACAACAGAAATATCATCTCACCTCAGCAATAGTAGCAAAGTTCAACAAGACAGAAAACAACAAATGCTGGTGAGAATGTGGAGAGATTGTGACTCTCATATACTGCTGGTAGGACTGTAAAATGGTGCAACCACTGTGGAAAATGATATGGCACTTCCTTAAAAAGTTGAAAATAGAAATGCCATTTGATACAGCATACCACTACTAGGTATATATCCTAAAGAAGTAAGATATGGGCCATAAATAAATATATGAACACTCATGCTCATTGCAGCACTATTCACAATAACAAAGAGATGGAAACTATACAACATTAAAGAATATGAGAATCTGCAACAAGTAAAAAAAAGAAATTGAAAAAAAAAAAAGATCTGCAAAAAAATTTCCTCCAGGTTTATCTCAGGATGAACCTGCAGTTATGTTGAGTGAGATAAGTCAATCACAAAAGGATATATATTGCATGGGCCCACTATTTTAAAAAGTCAAGGAAAGGTTTACACACAGAATGAAATATTCTTTGATGGTTACCGGGGTTGGGAAGGAAGGGGAAGGAAAATTACTAACTAGGTAAGAGATGCGTATTGATTTAGATCAGGGAAAGGAAATATTCAAAAAGTGGGTGACCTGCACAGTATCAGTAAGGAAAAGGAAGACACAGACAGGTACACAAGAATTATGGACAACAAAACTAAACACTTTTCATATACAATTCTGCATTATCAATAATAACAAACACTAATCTACAAGTGGATACATAGGTAGACAGGCAAGATGATCAGGTTAGGGTAGGCAAACAGGACTATACTCAAAACCACATATAGGTCTGGCAGACAATATTTCTACATATGTATTTGCATTCACTGTAAGATGTCCATGTATATAGTAGAGCTAACGGGAAGCAAAGATATGAAAACTTCTTAGCCATAACCAAACTCGAAGTAATGAGTTGCTGGACCTACAGGCTTAGGATCATAGTTGCAGGGACATCAAGGTCAACTGCATAACATAGTCCACAAAGACAATGTTCTAAATCCTACTTGGTGAATAATGACTGAAGTCTTAAAAGCTTGCAAGTGGCCATCAACTGTGCAACTATTGGTGTCTCTCCTTATCTGGAGCATAGAAGAGTGAAGAAAAATCAAAGACACATTGAAACAACTAGTTCAAAAGACAAGTGGGCCACAGGAACCTCAGCCTCCACAACCCTGAGACCAGAATAACTATATGGTGTCTGACTACTACAGCTGACCATTCTTAAAGGGATCACAATAAGAGATCCTGGGTAGAGTGGGAGAAATGTATGGAAGAAAATTCAAAATAATAAAACAGATCAGGCTTAGTGGCCTTATAGAGACTGATGGAACCCTTGAGACTATGGCACATAGTCACCCTTCAAGCCTGGAGCTGAACTCATTCCCATGGCTCAACTTTCAGCCAAACAACAGACAGGTCTATGAGATGAACAATAACACCGAGTGTGGTAGTTAAGTTTGTGTGTCAACTTGGCTAGGCCTGGCTGAGTGGCTGGGCAGCTGGATATAGTTATTCCCCATGATAAGATTGGTAATTAACTCCATGGTGGAATGTATTGGAGCAGCTGAGTAGCTGCTTTAGGGATGTGGTCTGCTTCCCGTATATAAGAAGTAGCTTTGGGTTCACTTCTGGTAAGATGGAGAAATAGGCAGACAAGCAACACAGACCCTTTTCAACAAAGAAAAGAAAAACCAATTGACAGAGATACAGAAGATAACCCTGGAGCCCTGACCTTTGAGAGGAACTATACAGAAGTGGATTAGGCACCAACTAGTAGAAAAACCTGAATGAAAACAGTGAGTACAGAAATGGTCGGCGCTGCGGACCGTCAGCTACTCTGATGGGACCAACAGCCTGAATATTTCCAAGTGGTGTTGGGACCTGAGAATTGACCCAAAGATCAACCCTGGTCATCAATGGCTGCAGGACCGACTGCGCTGGAGGCCGATGAATAGGAAGGGACACAGCAAGGAAGGAGGCAACCTGAGCTGTTGACTTTCCACTGTCTGGAGGGTGCAGCCATTTTGATTGTTTACATGTGGCAGCTATTTTGGATATTTAAAGTGACTGAGGGCGCAGCCATTTTGAATCTTTACAAGGGCCAACCATTTTAAATTTTACTGAGCTCGTTTTGTTTATGATTTGTGTTATCATTCCCGTTGTTGCTGTTGTTTTAGTATATGCTGA
>NW_006922443.1:78581-103861 GCF_000298275.1 Orycteropus afer afer
TTTTCACGCAAATTCTTCTGCTAGTTGGGGTTTAGTCCAAATCTGCATCCTTTCCTTCAAGGCTCAGTGGTCCAAGATTATCTTCTGTATCTGTGTTAATTGGTTTCCCTTTTCTTTGTTGAAGAGGGTCTGTGCAATCCTTCTGCCTAGTCCGCCATCTTGCCCCGCCTCCCATTTTAAATTTTAAAGTGATAGCATTCTCATTCGGATTCCAGGGACCTAAGAATAGGCTCTGTTTGCCAAGGTTGGCAGGGACATACCAGAGGCTGACAACAGGAAAAGAGAAAGGTGGTGAGTGTATAAGTGCTGCCAACTAGCGAATAGAGGAGCACGGTATCCTGCTTGCATAGATAACATACAAACAAAACAAAGAAAACGAAAATCACGCGCAAGTCACTCCAACATATAATCATCAATTAAATATAAACAAAAAAATGTCACAATGCCTCAGAGACAACAGAGCATCACAGTCCACACAAAGAAGCAAGATAATGCAGGAGAAACTGAGGACCAGGATACAGACTCAAAATACATCCCTGAGGAAGAAGCAGCATTGGAACTCCTTAATAAAGAATTCAAAAGAATTATATTTAGATATCTTCAATGAATTGAAGACATATCAAGGAAAACACAGAGAAAGACCTAGAACAATTTCAAAAGACAATAAAAGAACAAATGAATAAATGAAAAATTAGAAATGATACAAAATGGACACACAGAAATCCAGAAGATTAATACTAAATTTTTAGAAATAAATAAGACATTGAATGGGCAAAGGAGCAGAATTGAATCAATGGAAGACAGAATTAGGGAGATTGAAGGCAAATACCTGAACATTTATTTTGAAAAGGATAAATCAGAAAAACAAGCAAAACAAAATGAAGAAAGCCTAAGGTTCATACCATCAAAAGGAATAACCTACATGTAATCAGAATTCCAGAGCAGGAAGACACAAATAAAACTACAAATAAAACTGTCAAAGATTTGTTGGAAGAGAATTTTCCTGGTATTATGAAAGATGAGAATATATCCATTCAGGAAGTCCAACAAACCCCAAACAGGATAGACCCCAAAAGAAAATCACCAAGATGTACCATCATCAAACTTCCCAAAACAAAAGACAAAGAAAGAATCATGAGACCAGCATGGGAAAAATGAAAAGTCACCTACAAGGAGCAACCTATAAGACTAACCTCGGATTTCTCAGCAGAAACCAGCAGGCGAGAAGACAATGGGATGGCATATATAAAGCCCCGAAAGAGAAAAATTTCCAACCAAGAATTATGTACCCGGCAAAATTGTCCCTCAAATATGATGGTGAAATTAGGACTTTTCCAGATAAGCAGAAATTAAGGGAAATTGTTAAAACCAGATCAACATTACAAGAGATGCTAAAGGGACAGAGAAGCAACAGCCAACAACTGACCATTAACACACATGATGATATAACCTACAAACCACCCAGCTATGGAAGCATCCAAAGTAAACGAGCTTACAAGATTGTGAACAGGGAACCACGACATCAATTGACAAATGAGACAACTACAAACCAAAAAGAGGGAAAAAAGTGTGTTGTTACAGAACTTCTAGATGGTAGGGAAGTCAAGATAACTATAAGATAGAACGGACTGTTCTAAACTTGGGAAGAAAACTATAAATCACAGGTAACCTCAAAGAAAAATGACAAACCTTCACATTAAAAAAGAGGACCAGCATAAATATTCAGCAAATACTTAAACAATAGCAATGAAGGACGTGATAACATGATTCATAAACAAAATGAGCTCAGCATAGAAAATTATATGGAATAAAGAAATCGACACCACTAAAAAGCGCATATCAAAAATGACAGCAACAGATTCATATTTGCCAATAATTACATATCTGGCAAGGGACTTATCTCTAAGATTTATAGCAGAGGAGTGGATGACCAAACTATGGTACACACACATAATTGAATGCTCTGCAGCACTAAAGAATAATGTAGAGTCTGCAAAACACTGCATAATATGGATGAACCTGCAGGACATTGTGCTGACATAAGTGACATAAGTCAATCACAGAAAGACCATATAGTATTAGTTTGTTGTTGTGGAGGGTCAAGGAAAGGTTTATATATGGAGGGAAACTTTCTTTGTTGGTTGCCAGAGGTGGGAGGGGAGGGGAAGGAACACTACAAAAAAAAAAAAAAGCATTAACCCATGTCACTTTGTGTATTTCACTGTACATAAATTATATTTCAATAAAATGCATTTAAAAAAAAAAGAAGAAGAAGAAGCAGCAGCTTTGGGAATGGTCTCTAGCTTATGGCACGCTTGAACCCTGCATGTAGCCATGTCATTGTTTAGCAACCTGCCATGCTCTGCCAACCTTGGGACTTTCAATGGACTTGAATTAATGGCCTGCCATGTGGTTTTGTAACATTGGGACTGTGCCATTTTATTTGTTGACCTTGGGCTTGTTAGCCTCAGCAGCTGGTAGCGGTCTGAGTGAAGAGATGTCTGTAGTTTCAGTGGGCCAGGCGAAAGAGGCAGAGCTGAAGCCCAAGGTCGAGGGGCTTTCACACAGGCCCTAGAACCTGTCACTTTGAACTCAGACTTCTAGCCTCCTGAACTGTAAGAGAATAAACTCCTGTTTGTTCAAGCCATCCCATTTGTGGTATATTCCTGTCAGAGCGGCACTAGGTAACCAACACACCAAGGATGTATGCACTATTTAGAACCATCATCCATTAGAGATCTAAAGGGCAGCATATACCCAAGAATAAAACTCAGATAGGAATGAACAGGAAAGAAGGACAAAGGGAAATGGTGATCACAGGGAGGAAGTGGGAAGAATGCTGTTACATTGTGGGGATTGCAACCAATGCCACAAAACAAAATGTGTATGAATTGTTGAATGGAAAACTAATTTGCTCTATAAACTTTCAGCAAATTACAATAAAAAGTTAAGGAAAAAATGGATGTGCTAGATCAGTGACTGCTGTTAAGTGCATTCTTTACAATAATATCCACAAATATTATGGTTAAATTAATCTGTATCTAGTGGCATAGTGCCTAAGGCACTTGACTGCTAACCAGAAGGCTGGTGGTCAAACCCACCAGCCACTCCTCGGAAGGAAGGTTGGGCAATCTACTTCTGTAGCGATACTGACTCAGAAACTCAAGGAGGGGTCGCTATGAGTCAGAATGACTCTATGACAATGAGGTTTTTTTTTAATGTCCAGGTATAGTAGAAAATAAAATGGTTTCTCTGGATGGTTCAAACACTTAATGCACTTGGGTTCTAACTGAAAAGCTAGAGGTTTCAGTCCACCCATGTTGTTGTTGTTTTGTGCCGTTGAGTCAGACCCGACACATAGCAACCCCTCCTTGGGTTTCCAAGGCAGTATCACTACAGAAGTAGATTGCCCAACCTTCCTTCCAAGGACTAGCCAAGGCTTAGCGATCTAGTTCCAAAAACTTAGCCATCGAAAACCCTATGGTGCACAGTTCTACTCTGACAATGGGTTCCCAGGAGTCAGAGTCAACCCAATGGCAACTGGTTAGAACTAAAATAAATTAGCAGAAGAGGTGAGCAACAGCCTTGTTTCCAAGTCAGAAAGAAAAATTAAAAAGAAAAGAAAGAAAGAAAGAATATAGAATTACTATATCCAGTTATCTTTTTGTAAAAGGTTATGAAACTCTTAAAAACAAACAAACAAACAAAAAAAAAAAACCAACTTTCACAACTTAACAAAAAAGCAAACAACCCAATCAAACAATGGGCAAAGACTTAAACAGGCAGTTCACCAAAGATGATATTCAAGTGGCCAACAAGCACATGAAAACGTGCTCAACATCGTTAGCCATTATTGTTGTTGTTAGGTGCTGTTGAGTCAATTTTAATTTACAGTGACCCTATGTACAACAGAATGAAACACTGCCCAGTCCTGGACTGGGCATGGTCCTTACAATTGTTGCCATGCTTGAGCCCACTATTGCAGCCACTGTATCAGTTCATCTTGTGGAAAGTCTTCAACTTTTTCTGCTGAGTTCTACTTTGCCAAGCATGATCTCCATCTCCATGGACTGGTCCCTCTTGATAACATGACCAAAGTATAAGAGATTAAGTCTGGCCATTCTCACTTCTAAGGAGCATTCTGGCTGTACTTCTTTTGAGGCAGGTTTGTTCATTCTTCTGAAGTTCATTTTATTTTCACTATTCTTAGCCATCACCATAATTCAAAGGCATCAGTTCTTCTTCAGTCTTCCTTATTCATTGTCCAGCTTTCACACACATATGAGGCGAATGAAAAGACAGTGGCTTGGGCAAGCTGCACCTAAGTCTTCAAAGTGACATCTTTGCTCTTTAACACTTTTAAGAGGTCTTTTGCAGCAGATTTGCCCAAAGCAATACATCGTTTGATTTCTTGACTGCTGCTTCTACGGGTATTGGTTGTGGATCCCAGTAAAATGAAATCTTTGACAACTTCAATTTTTTTCTCCATTTACCATGATGTTGCTTATTGCCGTTGTTGTTGTTGTTGTTGTTATGTGTCGTTGAATGGTCTCTGACTCATAGCAACACCTCCTTGGATTTCTGAGGCGGCTTCTCTGTAGAAGTAGATTGCCCCATCTTCCTTCCAAGGAGTGGCTGGTGGGTTTGAACCTCCAACCTTCTGGTTAGCAGTCAAGTGCCTTAGGCACTATGCCACCAGAGCTCCTATTTTTATTGCCAAGAGAGAGATGCAAATCAAAATCACAATGAGATACTACCTCCCCTGTATTCGAATAGCCAAGTTAAAAAATGTATATACATGAAAACAACAGGTGTTGGCAAGGTTGTGGAGAAATTAGAACCTTCATCCACTGCTGGTGGGAAAGTGAAATGGTACATCCACTATGGAAAACATTTTGATGGTCCTCAAACAGTTGAACATAGAACTACTATATGTCCCAGCAAACCCAATCCTAAGTATACACTGAGAAGTGAAACAGAAAACTGTAAATCTATGTTCATTTCAGCATTTTCACAATAGCCAAATGTGGAAGCAACCAAAACTAGCCCTGGTGGTGCAGTGATTAAGTGCGTGGTGCAGTGATTAAGTGCTTGCTGCTAACTGGAAACGTCAGCAGTTCGAACCCACCAGCCACAAGAGAAAGATGTAGCAGGCTGCTTCCTTTAAGATTACAGTCTCGGAAACTCTATGGGACAGTTCCACTCTGTGCTATGAATCATAATGGACTGGATGGCAGTGGGTTTTTTACCAGGATTTAGAGGGAAGGGGAAAAGGGAGGGATTTACTTAGGGAGCATTGAGTCTATGTTAATGGTGGTAGCATGATAATCAATGTCACTAAATTGTACATGTAGGAATTATTGAGATGGTGTGTGTATGTTTTCTTACGTATATATTCATCATACATAAAAAAAGAAAAAAAAAGATCATGAAATTCCTTTTCACACAGGTCTAAATACATGTTTAAGAAAAGTTACCTCTGAAATATGTTTCATTTTCACCAAGATGTGATGTCTATCTGTTGAAATTAAATGTAGAACTTTTAATTTCCACCTTTTTGAAATAAGTAACCAAAGCACAAGTGAATAAAAGTATTTACTTACTCTTTTTTCATCATTGAGAATAGTAAATATTCCAAGACAGTATGCTCATAACCAAATAACATTTTCCAGCATGCTTTTATAATTTTGAATATTTTAAGATAAATTGATATGGTGTGTGTATGTATGAGTCAGAATCTAGTTAGGGAACACACACACATGAGGCATTTTAACAGGAAATTTACTAGAGGGAATTGATTTCCCAGATCTTAGAGGACCAAGTATGCAAAAAAGGACCACTAAGGTAATTCTGGGGAGCTCTGGTAGCATAGTGGCTAAGACACTTGCTTGCTAACCAGACGACTAGTGGTTCAAACCCACCAGCCACTCCTCGGAAGGAAGGTTGGGCAATCCTACTTCCGTAGTGATACTGCCTCGGAAACCCAAGGAGGGGTCGCTATGAGTCGGGTTTGACTTGACGGCACATAACAACAACAACAACAACAAGGTAATTCTGAGGAGCCCTGGCATTGCAGTGGTAAAGCACTCAGCTGCTAAATGGATGGTGGTCACAAACCCACCAGCTACTCTGGAAGAGAGATGCAGCAATCTGTGTCAGTAAAGATTTACAGCTTTGGAAACATATGAAGCAGTTCGACTCTGTCCTATAGGGTTGTTATGAGTCAAAAACTACTAGTGAACATGTTTGGGTTTTGGTATTTGGTTTGAGGCAACTCTGATATAAAATATCTGGAGGAATTACCACCCAAGGAAGAGCTGGAATTATAAAAGCCTGGAAGCTGAGAGGAAGAGTCCTACAGAGAGCTGGGGCTCAGACCTGAGAGGAGGGAACATGGCCCAGTGGCTGATAGTACTTCTGAGGATATGCTAAGTTGCAATCTGTAACCTACTGCTTGTTGGGTAAAGACTATTGCTGGGGATGATTAAATGAACAAGAAAACGGGGAGAAGAAAATGTCTTCTCACTAAGAAAGTGTCTTCTTCATCCTTGTACCTTGCAATTTCCCTGTAGTGTCCCTAAAGGAAAATAACTGGTAATGGAGGAAGAGAATTTTCAGAGTCCCAGCTCCACCTCACAAAGCAGTGTATAAAAGAAGAGATTTGTAGTTGTGAGGTAATAGCTTAATAACTGGTTCAGCATAGTGTGATACCTGAGCTTGAATGATAGTGGCTGCCTTCTCAACTAGAAAATGGGCACCCATGTTTGCTTTTTTCACTATTGTATCCCCAGTGCCTAGAATAGAGCCCAAAACCAAACAAAAACTCACTGCCATTGAGTCAATTCCAACACATAGTGACCCCCATTGGATTTCCAAGGCTATAAATCTTTATGGAAGTAGATTGCCTCATTTCTCCTGTGGAGCAGATGGTGGGTATGAACAATTGACCTTTTGGTTAGCAGCTGAATGCTTTGACCACTGTGCCACCAGAACTCCTCAGAATAGAGCCCAGCATTCAATAAATATTTGTTGAATAGAATTCAAGCAGATCTTTCTGATTGCAAAGCCCATGATATTAACCTTTTTTTCTTTTAACTATTGCTATAACTTCCATTGCCCTTGAAAAGGGAAAAAAAGCCAAAGAGAATCTCTTTCTGCTATACAAGTTTGCTTGCAACTGGCCTGAGCAGCTATTTTATTAGTATTTCTAATGTTGCTACAATGAACCAGAAAGAACTGATACAGCATCAGCCATGACTAATGACTTCCAGTCAATCTCTTTCACAACAGAATTTTACCTGATGATCAAGTAGACACTTCTCGCATGGAGACAGTCCAGGTCTGTCTTTGTGCCAAATTGTAACTACAAATAAAACAAAAGGATAATTTGTACAAAAATCTCAGAAACATTGCAGATATGCTTATTTCCCAAAGAGACCACTATGTGTATGTATATCACTTTCTAGCTAGTAAAACTTATAAAAACTTAAATAACATCAGTACAAATAACCAAGTTGCTGTAAGTAGAAGGAAAAGTTGTTTCTTGCCTCATGCTCAGTTGGGAAGTGGGTGGTTTTTCCCCCTTTTCTCTCTCCCAGAGTTGTGTGTAGCCCTAATCAAGGTGCTGGGTTATTTCACATTCAGTCACTCTTACCTACAGTAGAAAAGAAGAGATAAAGGAAAGAGAAGAAAAGGAAAGGAAATGAAGAAATGGAAAGGAAAGGGAAAAAGGAAAGGATAGAAAACAAAAACAAAACAATCACTTTGAGCATGATTACTCTGGTCCTCTGCTGTTGAGGTGATTTCTAGGCCTTTAGCTCTAGATACTTAGTTCAGATAGTTTTTACCTTAAAAAAAAAAAAAAAAAGGACTAACTTTCACAAGCTCTGATCCATTGTCAGGAAGACCTACAAGATCCCAACAACATTTTATAAGCATCTTATAAAAATCATCAGATCAATGTGCTGTGAAAATTCCTATGAACATAAAAAAAATGAAAACAAAATATGTCAATGCACATTGCCCACCTCCACACTTGCTGGAATGGGAACCAAGAATCTGAAGGACTGACAAAGACAGAAGGACAAGGAGTCAGGAGTTCTGGCAAAATGGCAGAATAGGTAGACAAGCTACACATAACCTCTGCAAAAAACAATGAGAAAAAAAGCAATTGAAACCAAGTCAGAAGATGATCGTGGAACCCTGAGCTTTGAAGGCAAAGATAAAGAAGTGGATTAAACACCAACTAATAGAAGAACTTGAAAGAAAATAGTGAGTAAGGAGACAAACAGAGCGATGGACTGCTGGCTGTCCCAAGGGCATAGCCATTTTGAATATTTTCCACTAGCAACCAAAGAATTGACTCTGCTCACTATGGACTACATGGGCAAGGATTGCATTCATGCCTGACAACCAGAAAGGAAAACAATGAAGAAAGAGACAAACAGATCTGTGAACTGGCAGGGACTTCCAGAGCGTGCAGCCATTTTGAATGTTTGTAAGTGTCAGGCATGGCAATTTTGAATATAAGCAAGGGGTGTTCCTACCTGGACAGCAACATAAGAATATTCCCCTGTTACTCTTATACTTCCCACCCTCTTGGTGAACACAGATGTGGCCATCCCCTGCCTCCATCTACCTTCTTGACCAACAGGAATTCCATCCTAGCCTGTGCCCTGACAGAGCCTGGGTGCTGTGCCCCGTCCTCTAGTTTTGTTTTAAAATTATTCTTTTTATCATCCTCTTCTTCCTTTTTTTTTTTTCCCTCTTTCCCATGCCTAGTTCTTTTTTTTTTTTTTTTTTTCTTTGGGTTTTTCCTATCTGCTGGTTTTCCTTTTGCAGTTTTCTTTACTATTGTTTTACTCTTGCTCTTTTCTCACATTCTTCCTTCCCCAGATATTGTGGCTTTTCTTTTCTCATTATTATTTTTTTATCCTTTTAAAATGTATTTTGAAAATTTTTATTTTCATTTATTGCATTCCTTTATTCTTTTTTGTGATGCTCCTGTTTGTTTAATTGACTTGAGGTTTTTGTTCTCTTTTAAAAAATTTTTCTTTGGTGGTTTTTTAAATTATTTTTTTGTCTGAGTGGAAGACAGAAATCCTTCCAAAACAACCCAACCATACTTATACCACTTGTAGCCACATGCACTGAGTGAGAGCAACCACTTTCTTCTGTACCAACTGACCAATGATAGATGGCAGCCAATACCAGCTCACCTCACCCTCAACTGTTCCTTACAAACAACTAACAGAGTTCTGTGCACACACTCTCATTCTCTATCACATCCACCAGGAGACAGTGGTGAGTGCCTAAGTGCTAACAACTAGCAAGTAGAGGAGCACAGTACCCTGCTCACACAGATATATCAAAACAAAATAAAGGGGAAAAACTCTTGGGTGAATCCTATCTACATACAACCACAAATTAAACATAGATACAGTAGCACCACAATGTCTTGGAGACAAGCCATCACAGTCCATACAAAGAAGCAAGTAGAAACAAGGGATCAGGACACAAATCCAGAAACTACCCCTGAGGCAGAAGCAGCATTGAAACTACCTGATAAGGAATTCAAAATAACTATATTTGGGAACCTTCAATGGATTGAGAGACAGATCATGAAAAACACTGACAAAATTAAGAAAAACACAGTCAAAACTCTAGAACTCTTTAGGAAAACAATATAAGAACAAATTGATAAAATAAACAAAAATTAGAAACAATGCAAAAACAACACATAGAAATCCAGAAGATGAAAACTAAGATTTCAGCAACAGATAACACATTTGTTGGGCAAAGGAGTAGATTTGAATCAATGGAAGACAGAATTAATGAGATTGAAAACAAACACCTCAATACTATTTTGTTAGGTGATCAATCAGACAAAAGATCAAAACATAATGAATAAATCCTAAGATTCATGTGGGATACCATCAAAAGGAATAACCTACATGTAATCAGAATTCCAGGGAGCTCTGGTGGCATAGTGCCTAAGGCATTTGACTACTAACGAGAACACTGGAGTTTCAAACCAATGAGCTACTCCTTGGAAGGAAGACTGGGCAGACTGCTTTAAACTTGGGAAGGAAATAATAAATAACAGAGTAACCTCAAAGAAAAATAATAAACTACTGCATCAAAAAAGAAGAAGAGAACAAGCACAAATATTTAGCAAATATTAAAACAATAGCAAAGAAAGAAATGATAACATGATCCATAAGCAAAATGAGCTCAGCACAGAAAATTATATGGAACAAATAAATCAGCAACACCATGAAAAAATACATAACAAAATAACATCAATAAATTCATTCTTGTCAATAATTACACTGAATGTAAATATAATAAATGCACCACTCAAGAAATACTGCAAAGCATCTTATCAGATCACAGTGTTATAAAATTAAAATCAACACTAGGAAGAATAACAGAAAAAGAGTAAATGCATGGAAACTGAGTAACATCCTCCTAAAAAATGACAAGATAATAGAAGAAATAAAAAAAATTCCTTAAATCAAATGAGAATGAAAATACAACACACTAAAATGTTTGTGACACAGCAAAGGCAGTGATCAGAGGGCAATTTATAGCAATAGCTGCACACATCATAAAAGAAGAAAGAGCAAAAATCAACACCTTAACTCAACATCTCCAACAATTCGAAAAAAAGCAGGAAAAAAAAAAAGCATACGGTCTTCAGAAGAAAAGATATAACCAAGATTTGAGGAGAAATAAATGAAACAAAATAAAGAGACAATATAAAAAAATCAACAAGATTAGAAGTTGGTTCTTTGAAAAGATTAATAAAATTGACAAACCACTGGCCAACTTAACAAAAGAAAAGAAGAAGATGCAAATAATACAAATAAGAAATGAAAGGGGTGATGTCACAACAGAACCAACAGAAATAAAAAGAATAATATCAGGATACTATGAAGAACTGTACTCCAACAAATTTGAAAATCTAGAAGAGATAGACAGATTTCTAGAAACATACGATTTACCTAAACTAACATAGACTGAGGTAGAAAATTTGAACAGACCCATAACAAAAGAAGAAATTGAACAGGTCATAAAAAAAAAACTACCAACAAAAAAAAGTCCTAGAGAATTCTACCAATCATTCAGAGAAGAGCTGACACTAATCCTAGTCAAATTATTCCAGAATATAAAAAGGATGGAACCCTCCCAAATTCATTTTATGAAGCAAACATAAGCCTGATACCAAAACCTGGCAAAGACACCACTAGAAAGAAAAAACACAGACCAATATCCCTTATGAATATAGATGCAAAAATCTCCAACAAAATCCTAGCCAATAGACTCCAACAATATATCAAAAAAGTAATATATCACGACCAAGTTGGATTATTCCAGGTATGCAAGGATGATTCAATGTTAGAAAAATAATCAATAAAATACAGGAAAGGAATCACATGATCATATCAATAGATGCAGAAAAGGCATTTGATAAAATCCAACATCCATTCCTTATTAAAAAAATAAAAAAAAACCTCTTAGAAAAATAGGAATAGAAGAGAAAGCTCTCAACATAATAAAGAGCATATATGCAAAACCAACAGCCAACATTATTCTCAATGGAGAGAAACTGGGATGCCTTCTAATCTCCACTTTTATTCAACATTATATTGGAAGTTCCAGCCAGGGCAATTAGGCAAGAAGTGAAACTAAAAGGCATCCAAATTGGTAAGGAAGAAGTAAAACTATCACTATGATCCCATACATAGAAAATCTGAGAGACTCAGCAAGAAAACTACTGGAATTTATTGAGAGATTTACCATAGTGGTAAGATACAAGATCAACATACAAAAATCAGTCAGATTCCTCAAAACCAGCAAAGGGGTCTCTGAAAAGGAAATGAGGAAATCAATACTGTTTATAACAGCTACCAAAAAGATAAAATACTTGGGAATAAATCTTACCAGTAACACAAAAGACCTATAGAAAGAAAACTACAAATCATTACTTCAAGAAACTATAAGAGATCTACATAAATGGAAGAACATACTATGCTATACTTATAGATAGGAAGATTAAACATTGTGAAGATGTCAGTACTTCCCATGGCAATTTATGCATTCCATGAAATCCCAATCCAGATTACATCAACATTCTTTAAAGATGTAGGAAAACCAGTCACTAATTTTGTATGGAAAGGAGAGACCTCAAATAAGCAAAGTACTAGTGAAGAAGAAAATAAAATAGGAGGTCTCACATTCCAAGATCTCAAAACCTACTATGCAGCCACAGTTGTCAAAAGAGCTTGGTACTGGTACAACAACAGACACTAGACCAGTGGAACAGTATTGAGAACCAAGAAATAGATCCATTGGCCTATGGTCAGTTGCTCTTTGACCAAGGGCCAATACACATTCAATGGGGAAGAGATAGTCTCTTTCACAAAGGTGCTGGAAAGACTGTATATCCATTTTCAGAACACTGAAATCAAGATCCATACCTCATACCATATGCAAAAATTAATTCCAGATGAATCAAAGACTTAAATGTGAAACCTAAAACTATAAAGTTCATCAAAGAAAAAATAGTGGCAAAGTTAGGGGCCATAATTAATGACATAAGTAGCGTGTCAAGCATAACCCAAAACATACAAATGGCAAAGACAAGCTAGATGATTGAGATCGCCTCAAAATTAAGTTCTTTTAAAAAAAATAAATAAAATTATTGTGATTTGGGTGAAAGTTTATGGAGTAAATTCACTTTCCATACAGCAGCTCATATACACTTTGTCTCATGACATTGATTGCAATCTCCCACAATGCAACATTCTCTTTCCACTTTCTCCCCATAGTTACCTCTTCCCTGGGTCCTTCCCTCCCAAGCACTTCTGTTCCCTGAGCTGTCTCCCTGTGCATACACAGCCATTCTATTCTCCCATGATTGATCTCTCCAAGGAGTGTATCTACTTAATGTAAATGTTCACCTCATATGCCTGTCTTTTGTTTGGCTGGAAGCCACAGGAGTGGGTTCAATTTCAGACCTGAAGGGCAGCTAGGGGCCATAGTCTCAGGGGTTCCACCAGGCTCCTTCAGACCAGCAAACCTGGTCCCTTTCAAAATTAAGTTTTTATGTGCATGAAAAGACTTCTCCAGATGAATAAAAAGAGAACCTACACAACGGGAAAAAAATGTTTGGCAATGACATATCAGACAAAGGACTTATTTCTAAAATTCATTGAAAACTCCAACACCTCAACATCAAAAAAGACAAAAAAATCCAATTTAAAAATGGGCAGAAGATATAAACAAATACTTCAACAAAGAATATATTCAGGCAGTCAACAAACATATGAAGAAATGTTCACAATCAATAGCCATTACAAAGATGCAAATCGAAACAACCTTGAGATCTCACCCCGGCACTAGTAGCAAAGTTCAATAAGACAGAAAATAACAAATGCCAGTGAGGATGTGGAGAGACTGAGACTCTCATATACTGTTGGTGGGATTGTAAAATGATACAACCACTGTGGAAATCAGTATGATGATTCCTTAAAAAGTTGGAAATCGATACACCATTTGACCCAGTAATCCTATTACTAGGTATATATCCTAAAGAAGTGGGAGGCAGTACACAAATAGATAGGTGCACACTCATGTTCATTGCAGCACTATGCACAATAGCCAAAAGATGGAAACAACCTAGGTGTCCATCAACTGAGGAATGGATAACCAACTATGGTACATACACACAATGGAATGCTATGAAACCCTAAAAAATAATGTAGAATCTGCAAAACACCACATAACATGGATGAACTTGGAGGACATTTTACTGAATGAAATAAGTCAATCACAGAACAGCAAATGTTGTATTAGTCCACTATTGTAAAAAGTCAAATAATCTGAGAAGCTGGATTATATGAAGAAGAATATGGCATCAGGAATGGAGCAAGATTCATTAAGAGCTTGTGATACACAGATGACACAACTTTGCTTGCTGAAAGTGAGGATGACTTAAAGCATTTATTGATGAAGATTAAAGACTCAGTCTGCAGTGTGGATTACACCTCCATATAAAGAAAACAAAAATCCTGACAACTGGTCCGATAAACAGCTTCATAATGGATGGAGAAAAGATTGAAGTTGTCAATAGCTTCATATTACTGGGTTCTACGATCAACACCTATGGAAGCAGCAGCCAAGACATCAGACAATGTGTTGCATTGGTCAAATCTGCTACAAAAGACCTCTTTCAAGTGATGAAGAGCAAAAATGTCTCCTTGAAGACTAAGGTGTGCCTAACCCAAGCCATGGTATTTTCAATCGCCTCTTACGGGAGATCTAGTGGCGTAGTGCCTAAGGCATTTGACTGCTAACCAGAAGCCTGGCTATTCAAATCCACCAGCCACTCCTCTGAAGGAAAGTTAGGCAATCTACTACCGAGTGATATTGATTTGGAAACCAAAGGAGGGGTCGCTGTGAGTCAGACCTGACTCAACGGCAGTGCGTGCTTATGCATATGAGACCTGGACAATGAATGAGGAAGACCAAAGAAGAGTTGATGCTTTTGAGTTGTGGTGTTGGCAAAGAACAGTGAAAGTACCATGGACTGCTTAAAGGACTAGCAGATCTGTCCTGGAAGAAGTGCAGCCGAAATGCTCCTTGGAAGAGAGAATGGCCAGACTTAGTCTCACCTACTTTGGTCATGTTGTCAGAAGGAACCATTGCCTGGAGAAGGCTATCATGCTTGGTAAAGTGGGAAGTCAATGAAAAAAGGGAAGGCCATCAACGAGATGGATTGACACAGTGGCTGCAACGATGGGCTCCAGTATAGCAAGGATTGGGAGGCTGGCATAGGACTGGGCAGTGTTTCATTCTGCTGTGCACAGGGTCACTATGAGTCAGAGACAACTCAATGGCACCTAAAAATAGCATTGTAAAAAGTTAAGGAAAAGTTTATATGTGAAAGAAAACTTTCTTCGTTGATTACCAGGATGGGAAGGGAGGGGAAGAAAAAATTTTAGATAAGTTTGGTGGGGGGAGAAATATATATATAGAGAGAGATGGAGCTCTTGTGATGTAGTGGATAAGGTACTTGACTGCTAACTGGAAGTTCAGTGGTTCAAACCCACCAGCTGCTCCATGGAAGGAAGAATGGGTGATCTACTTTCATAAAGATTTATGGCCTCAGAAACCCAATGGGAGTTGCTATGAGTTGGAAATGACTCGATGGAGGTGAACTTTGTTTTTTATATATAGAGAAAACAAAGATTATTAGTAGGAGGGATGGGGAAGGGGAAAGGTTTTGTTTGAGGGGCAATGAGTTTATGCTAATGATGGTGGAATATTTTGGAAAAGGATAGTAATAATGGTGGCACAACATGAAAAATATCATCGGTGTCCCTGAGCTGTAAATGCGGAACTTGTTATGTTGGTCAATGTCTTGTTGTGTATGTTTTCACCACAATATAAGGTAGGGGGAATAAAAAGGACAAGGAGTAGGAGAAAAAATGAGAAAGCATGAACACCAAGAGAATACTTTTACTGTGACTTCCTAGTATTTGAAAATATAGGAAGTTTTTGTGAGAAATAGTCTCAAATATCATATAAGTCTATGTCACCTCTGAACATTAAGTGATTTTTCATATCATTCACCTCAGAACAGAGGTGAAGTGAGTCTAGTGTCTCAATGGTATTCTGTAACAGAGAGCTTTCCAGAACAATTTCTTTCCATAGTTTTTGCAGATTTTCTGTCCTGCATCAACCTTTTTCAAGCTAGTCACAATTTGGGTCTTTATTTTTATATACTCCAGGGATCCCAATGCTATCATGAAGGACCCAGGTTCTTTTGTTAGTTCTCTACTCTCCTGACCTCAAAATTGGCTTCCTCCTAGGGCTGGTTCCATCATGGACATAGGATGGCTGTTGGTAGCAATCAGTATCACAAGCTCCTTTATTCATATCCAGCAAGAGAGAGTCATTTCCAGAAGCTATCTCAAGAGCATCAATATATATTCCCCAAAGCCACTAGAAAATCCCTCATTGAATCTCATTGCCCTGAGTTTGCTTTAGACATGCCCACCTCTGAACCTGTAACTAAGGCAAGGAGGATGGCCCTGACTGAGAGTTAGTTCTCCAAGCTTAATAGCTTGAATATTATGAGGACAGTGAAATTAGGGTGACAACACTAGTGTCCAGTATAAGGAGTCTGTTGTCTTCTAATGGTTCAGGGCAATATGTTGTTATTATTGTTAGGTGCCAGTTTTCAACTCCCTAGCTTCTTTAATTGTTTCACTTGTAGCAGTTTGTCTGGATTTACCATTTCTTTCTATCAAAACCCCTTTACCTTAGGCATAACTAAATGAGAAGACAGACTTTGGCTCTTGTCTCAGAAAAGAGAGGCAATATCTTCATTTAAAATTACAGCTGCATGAAATAAATGCACTACTAAATGCCCTGAAGTTGGCCAGCTCCTGAAGTGACCCTGACAAGTGTGGGTGTTGATACCTGAACCTTCATGCTGTAGGGACCTTCACTAGCCATGGAGCATCTGGAGGGGTCAAGAAGTGCCTCCAGGAAATTAATGCACTTTATCATTTTGTTGCTGAAACTGCAAAATTTTTCCTGTCACAGGCATGGTTTAAAAATGGCAATTCATAAGTAGTATTACCATGTTTGGGAGCTGGTGGCATAGTGCCTAAGGCATCTGACTGATAACCAGAAGGATGGCGGTTCAAACCCACAAGCCATTCCTTGGAAGAAAGATTGGGTAATCTACTTCTGTAGAGATACTGCCTTGGAAACCCAAGGAGGGGTCACTATGAGTTGGAAACAATTTGATGTCAGTGAGTTTTTATTATTATTATTATTGTTATTATTATTATCATGTTTATATAGATGTGTACTTCAGGAGATATTTTGCCATGTGGGTCAATTTTGGTTTTTTTTTTCAAATATGTTAAAGTCCCTGCAGATACTGAAGGAGAGTTGGATACAAGAGAAGCTCCTGGGGGGTCTGAGGTGGCCTGAAAATCATCCTATAACAAGGCTGAGACCTCCATTAGGAGACTGCTACAGCCACCCTCCTAGATGCCACTTCAGAAACACTTGAGCATTGCTTGAGTACACAGAGACACTTCTCACAGAAATAAGCAAGCAAGTCCAACATGGTTCCCAATGGGCTTCCAGTCATTGCAAAGGCTTCTTCCATGTCTGCTGGAATGTTTCACATAGGCCTGGCTGCTCTTTCCTTTTGATAAAGACTGATCAGTTCTTTCTAGTCCAAATAAATAATCTTCACTCTCATATGGACAGGAATTTTACAGTAAGTATTTGCTTCTGCTTCCTGGGTACTGTTCTTTTTCTAATGCTAGGGAAAACTGGTTTAAAAATTCAACGCAGAGATGGAGAAGATGGTGTTGCACCTATAATCCACATGTTTGATCTCTCTACCAACTCAATCCCTGAGTAACTAGGTAAAGCAGATAGAAATAATGATACTGGAGTTATGAGCAAGTAAGGAGAAGATAAAGTATCAGATTTAGTGGAGGCAGAGAAAAAGAACAGATTAAACAACTGGGAAAAATAAAAAAAAAAAAACTCACCTAGCTGGTGGAGACAGAGACAGAGATGTAGAGAACTCATTAGAAATACAAAAGAGGTCAGTGGAGGGAAATAGGGGGAAAAAAAATCACAGAATCAACAGCAACATTGGGGACTCAGAATACCCACACTGGGAGTTTGTTGCGGTGACCTTGGAACTGAGTGAAGTCAAAGCTCAACTATTTTTCTCATCCTGATTAAGACAGATAGGACCCTGTTTGGAACATAATTACTCAGTTCCTTAAAAGCTGAATAGGATGAAAGCTCAATTATTTCCCCACCCTGGTTAAGAAAAATAGGAGCCTGGTTGGAGACAAATGAGTAAACACAATAAGCTCAGTTCCTTAAGAACTGAATGGAACAAAAAGACAATTTGTACATTTGTTCCTGCTATTCCCCTAAAACAGGTGATAAGCACGTTAATGTGTCTCAGAAGACAACTTAGAAATTAACTTTGGCCCATGTACATGTGCATTGAAGCAGACAGGAACAAAGTTGCTGGGAAGTGACATTCTCCCCTCTGATTACTGAAGGACAGTTGGATACAAGAGAAGCACTGATAAACTGATGACAGGAAGCCGGTGTGACTCACCTGGTGTGCAAGCACACTGCACTAAAAACCGACTCTCCCTTTAAACCAAGGTGAAGGAAATTTCAGCCAATCGTCAACTATTTCACGCCCAAATTCCTGAAATTTTTATGAATATGCATAAACCTCTCTCTTGAAACTTACAAAAACTGTAATTCGATTTAGATTCAGGGAGTCAGATTTGGGCAAAGACCCCTGTCTCCTTGCATTGCCACTTTGCAATAAATAATATTCTCTCCTCTTAATCACTCTGTGTGCAAACTGTTTTGGCCTGATTGTGCACCAGGCAGGGACCCACATTTGATCCGATTTGAACCTCAGGCTCTGAGTGAGTGGATAATCTTACTGGGCAACGAATCAAGACTCCCCTTGGCTTGGCCTTCTGCAGAGTCCAGAAAAGAGTAGGGGAAAGAGAGAAACTCCCTCTGAGTAGGCAGAACCTCAGAGCAAGTGCAAGGCAGTGGACTGGGGTTCAACTCTTCTACTATGCCGTTTAGTGCAGAATAGACCAGGGTACTGGATTTTTGCAGCTTCTTGATGCAAGCAAAAAATAGTGGCCCTCTAACCATTGGGGTCTTTGTCGATTTTGAACCGTGGGTCTTTGATAGACAGTAGGATGCCATCATTAGTAGATGTCTCAGAAAGACACAAACTACCCACCTGTGCCTGCATTGCTGACTGAACTGTCTTGCCCAGTGGTGGTTAAGTTTGTGTGTCAACTTGGCTGGGCCTGGTTGAGTGGCTGGGCAGCTGGTGGTAGTTATTCCCCATGATGACACTGGCAATCAACTCCATGGTGGGACCTACCACAAGCTCCTGAGTAGCTGCTTTAGGGATGTGGTCTGCTTCCTGTATATAAGAAACAGCTTTGGGAATGGTCTGTAGCCTATGGTACGCTTGAACTCTGCATGTAGCCATGTCATTGTTCAGCATCCTGCCATGCTCTGCCAACCTTGGGACTTTCAATGGACTTGAATTAATGACTTGCTGTGTGGTTCGGTAACATTGAGACTGTGCCATTTTATTTGCCAACCTTGGGCTTGTTAGCCTCAGCAGCCAGTAGCTGCCTGAATGAAGAGATGCCTCTAGTTTCCTCTGGCCAGAAGCAAGAGGCAGAGCTAAAGTCCAATACTGAAGTGCTTTCACACAGCCCCTTGAGCCTTGCAATTTGAACTCAGACTTCTAGCCTCCTGAACTATAAGAGAATAAATTTCTGTTTGTTCAAGCCATCCCATTTGTGGTACATATTCTTGTAAGAGCAGCACTAGGTAACCAGATCATGCCCCAAACACAGAAAACTCCTTCTACCTTCCTATCCAGGGTCACTTCTGGTACCTTATCCAATAGAAGGAACCCATTAAACCTCCACCAGGCAACAGGATTTATTACACTGAACACCTCACCCAATAGACAGGTAACACCAACAGAA
Source organism: Orycteropus afer afer (assembly GCF_000298275.1). Lineage (NCBI taxonomy): Eukaryota > Metazoa > Chordata > Mammalia > Tubulidentata > Orycteropodidae > Orycteropus > Orycteropus afer. The sequence goes on from NW_006922443.1 coordinate 98,186, forward strand.
TCAATGACAGATGGTGGATAACACCTGCCCATCTCAACTCCAAATCCTCTTCACGATGAACAGAACCTGCACCTATCAGTGATTCTGCCAACACAGACAGAGTTGGAGAACAACCCAATACAGCTGAGCTAATAATAAAAAAAAAGTACATCTGCTCCACACTTCCAGATATAGTAAAACATAAAATCAGAGTGAAACAAATCAAAATACATAACTAACAATTAAAGGCAATAATTTTAAAAGGGCAAGAAAACAAAAGACAACCTCAAATCAAATAGAAAAAAAAGACAAGACAATAGAAATAAAAGCACAGGCTAAAGAATTATCTATCATGGAAGAACAACAAGCAATGGAACTATGTGAGAAGGAATTCAGAAGATATATATATATAGGACTGGGAGCTTTGGTGGCATAGTGCCTAAGGAATTTGACTGCTAATCAGAAGGATGTTGGTTCAAACCCACCAGCCACTCCTTGGAAGGAAGATAGGGCAATCTACTTCCATAGAGATACTGCCTCGGAAACCCAAGGAGGGGTCACTATGAGTTGGGGTTGACTCGATGGCAGTGAGTTGAGTATATACAGGACTCTCCAAGAGCTCAAGGAAACTATAAACAGAAACAATGAGAATACATACAGTACCCTGGAAGAATTCAGGAAAATCATTCAAGAACAAAATAACAAGATAAATACACAATTAGAACTCATACAGAAACAGCAATTACAAATCCAGAAGATGAACACTAAAATTACAGAGATAGACAATACAGTGGAAGGACAAAAGAGTGGACTAGAATTGGCTGAACAATGTATTTCCCAACTAGAAGACAAATCCCTTGACACCAACCTACACGAAGAAAAATCAGAACAAAGATTTAAGAGAAATGAAGAAAACCTAAGAGTTATATGGTATGACATGAAAACAAACAACATATGTCTGATTGGAATACCAGAACAAGAGGAGGGGGAAAAAAAAAAAAAAAAAACTGAGAAAATTATTGATGATTGCTAACAGAAAATGTCCCCAATATCATGAAGGAAGAAAAGGTATCTGTCCAAAAAGCTCAATGAACCCTACAGAGGATAGATCCCAAGAGAAAGTCAACAAGACACATCATAATCAAACTCTCCAAAACTGAAGACAAACAAAGAATCTTGGGAGTACCTTGGTAAAAAGGAAATGTCATCTATAATGGACAACCAATAAGACTAAGTCTGATTTTTTGGCAGAAACCATAAAGGCAAGAAGGCAATAGGATGGCATATATAAAAAACTGAAGGAAAAGAACTTCCAAAGAAGAACTGTATATCCAGCGAAATTGTCTTTCAAATATGAGGATGAAATCAAGACATTCTCAGAAAACAGAAATTAAGGGAATTTGTAAACACCAGACCAATCCTACAAGAAATGGTAAAGGGAATCCTTCCAATAGAGAACAACAAATTTAAATCAAGACACTTGACATCACTACTCAGAAATGAAACCAGAGAGAGATGCTCAAAATAAGCTCATATAATAATGTACACAGAGAAATAAGGGGTCAATCTGCAATTGATACCAGAAACAAAGCAAATAGAAGGAATAAAATTTTCATTACAAAACTTCCAAATGGAGAGGAAGACAGGACAATGCCTTTACAGAACTGACTGTTTCAATTAAGGGAGGTAAGAATTTACTTCAGGGTAATGATAAAAAAAAATTAACAATTCTCCTTAGCAAACTCAGAAGAAGAAAATCACATAAGTTAAGTAAACACAAAACAAACAATAATGAAGAAAAGAGAAGAAACACTTGATAGCAAAATGAGCTCAGCACAGAAAAATATTTGGAACAAGAAAATCACCAACAACACAAAAGAAATCACAATAAAATAATAGCAATAAATTCATACCTATCACTAATTACACTCAATGTGAATGGACTAAATGGACCAGTCAAGAGAAAGAGAGTGGCAGATTGGATAAGAAAAGAAGACCCATTGATATGCTGCCAACCCACCTTAGACACAAAGATTAAAATAAATGAAACGTTAAGGGATAGAAAAAAATATACCAAGCTAATGGCAACCACAAAAGAGCAGGAGTGGCAATATTAATTTCTGATAAAATAGAATTCAAGGTGAAAAACCACACAAGGGACAAGGAAGGACATTATATTATGCTAAAAGGATCAATTGACCAAGAAGACATTACCACAGTAAATATCTATGTACCCAATGAAAGTGCTCCAAAAAACATAAAGCAAACAACTGAATTGAGAGTAAAAATAGACAACTCTACAATAGTAGTAGGAGACTTTAACACACCACTTTCATGGAGGGACGGAACAACTAGAAACAACTGAACAAAGATACAGAAGAACTCAATAACACAATCAACCAACTTGACCTCATGGGCATATACAGAGCACTCCACTGAACAAAAGCACAATACACATTCTTCTCCAGTGCACATGGATCATTCTCCAGAATAGACTATATGTTAGGACACAAAACAAGCCTCAATAAATTAAAAAACATTGAAATATTACAAAGCATCTTCTTGGATCACAACACTATAAAATTGGAAAACAATAATGGGAAGATCAAGGAAAAATATCAAATATGTGGAAAATGAATAACACACTGCTCAAAAACTGTTGGGTAATGTTGTTGTTGTTGTTATGTGCCGTCGAGTCGGCCCCGACTCATAGCGACCCCTCCTTGGGTTTCCGAGGCAGTATCACTACGGAAGTAGGATTGCCCAACCTTCCTTCCGAGGAGTGGCTGGTGGGTTTGAACGGCCAGCCGTCTGGTTAGCAGGCAAGTGTCTTAGCCACTGTGCTACCAGAGCTAATAGAAGAAATAAAGTGTGAAATAAAAAAAATTCCTGGAAACAAATAAGAATGAAGATACAACTTACTAAAACCTTTGGGACACAGCAAAAGCAGTACTCAGAGATCAATTTTTAGCAGTAAATAAACACACCAAAAAAGAGGAAAGAATCAAAATCAACACTTTAACTCAACAACTTCAACAATTGGAAAAAGAGCAACAAAAGAAACCTATAGTACCCAGAAATAAGGAAATAATAAAGATCAGAGTAAAAATAAATGAAGCAGAAAACAAAACAAAACAAAAAATAGAGAAAATCAGCAAAACAAAACCAGAAGCTAGTTCTTCAAAAAGATTAACAAAGCTGACAAGCCACTGAAAATTTTAACAAAGGAAAAAAAAGAAAAGATACAAATAACATGAATAACAAATGAAAAGGGGTACTTCACAACAGAACCAATTGAAATAAAAAAGATAATAACAGAATACTATGAAGAATTGTACTCCAACAGATTCAAGAACCTGAAGAAATGGACAAGTTTCTAGAAACACAAGACCTACCTAAACTATCCCAGTTGGAGACAGAATACTTAACAGAGCCATAAAACAAGAAGAAATTGAACAGGTCATAAAAATACTTCCCACACACAAAAAAAATCCTGGCCCAGATAGCTTCACTGGAGAATTTCACCAAACATTCAGGGAAGAGTTGACACCTATATGACTCAAACTATTCCAGAATATAGAAAAAGATGCAATACTCCCAAATTAATTCTATGAAGCAAGCATAACACTAACACCCAAACCGGGGAAAGACACTACTAAAAAGGAAAATTACAGACCTATATCCCTCATGCCTATAGATGCAAAAATCTTCAAAACACTCCTAGTGTGGTAGTTATGTTTGTGTGTCAACATGGCTGGGCCTGGTTGAGTGGCTGGGCAGCTGGTGGTAGTTCTTCCCCATGATGAGACTGGCAATCAGCTCCATGGTGGGACCTACCACAAGCAGCTAAGTAGCTGCCTTTGGGGTGTGGTCTGCTTGCTGTATATAAGGAGAAGCCTTGGCAATGGTCTCTAGCTTATGGCACCTTGAACCCTGAATTTAGCTGTGTCATAGTTCAGCAGCCTGCCATGCTCTGCCAACCTTGGGACTTAAAATGGACTAGAATTACTGGCCTGCTGGTGTGATTTGGTAATATTGGGACTGTGCCTTTTTATTTGTCAGCCTTGAGCTTGGCAGCCTCAGCAGCCATCAGCTGTCTGAGTGAAGAAAAGCCTCTAACTTCAGTGGGCCAGGAGCTGGAGGCAGAGCTGAAGTCCAAGGTTGATGGGCTTTCACCTAGCCCCTAAAGCCTGGCACTTTGAACTTGGACTTAAAGCCTCCAAATTGTAAGAGAATAAACTCCTGTTTGTTAAGGCCATCCTATTTGTGGTATATTCTTGTCAGAGTGGCACAAGGTAACCAGAACAGAATTTGGTACCAAGAGAGTGGGGTGCTGCTCTGACAGATACCTAAAATGTGGAAACAGGAGTGGAGTGTGTCCTTGACTTGAGAGCCTGGCAGAGAGACCCCGGCATATGGCATGACAGATGTCAGGAACAGAGCAAGAGACTAGCATGAGAGATGGCATTAGCAGAGCCCAGAGACTGGCATGAGAGACAGCAGAAGTGGAGACAAAAGAAATGGAAGCAGAGCTGCCTCAGCCTGAAAGGGTAGGACTATGGTCTTTGAGGGTAGAATGATCACAGCCCCCTAGGTTTCAAAGAGCCAGGCCTTTACCAACTTGGTTCTGGAGTGTGGGGCTGCTCGTGCATGTGAGCCAGTGGGATGTAGCCATAGCTGCTGCCCAAGAGTGAGGGGGCGGGGCTGCCATATCCAAGAGTTAGAGGAACAGGTCTGCCAGGCCAAGGGGGTGAGGTTGCTACTTAGAGAAACTAGGGGACTAGAGGCACCCAGTGAAGATCTGCACAGACATCAAGTTGACAAGGGGTGGAATTGTGGTAGTTATATTTGTGTGTCAACTTGGCTGGGCCTGGTTGAGTGGCTGGGCAGCTGGTGGTAGTTCTTCTCCATGATGAGACTGGCAATCAACTCCATGGTGGGACCTACCATAAGCAGCTGAGTAGCTGCCTTTGGGATGCGGTCTGCTTCCTGTATGTAAGGAGAAGCCTTGGGAATGGTCTCTATCTTATGGCACCTTGAATCCTGCATGCAGCCATGTCATTGTTCAGCAGCCTGCCATGCTCTGCCGACCTTGGGACTTACAGTGGACTTGAATTAATGGCCTGCCAGTGTCATTTGGTAATATTGGGACTGTGCCTTTTTACTTGTCAACCTTGGGCTTGGCAGCCTCAGCAGCCAGAAGCTGTCTGAATGAAGAAAAGCCTCTAGTGTCAGTGGGATGGGAACTGGAGGCAGAGCTGAAGCCCACGGCTGAAGGGCTTTCGCTCAGCCCCTAGAGCCTGGCACTTTGAACTTGAACTTAAAGCCTCCAAATTGTAAGAGAATAAACTCCTGTTTGTTAAGGCCATCCTATTTGTGGTATGAGAGGTTTCCAACAGGGAGACAAACTTGTCTGTCTGTTTGTCCTACTGTGGTGACGTGTTGATGTGAGTTTTAAGGCTGAGTCACTGGTGTTTCTAACCCAGCGGGATGTACATGATGCATAGGTATCAGTCCAGCTTACAGACTGAGACAGACTAGGAAGGAGGAGGCTGTACACTTCTCAAAGAATTGGCCAGGGAAAACCTTATGAATAGCAAAGAAACACTGTTTGATACATTACCGCGCAACTTATGAATAGTCCAGTTAGGTTAGAAGGCTCTCAAAATAGGACTGGGAAAGAGCTGCATCATCTGA
>NW_006922443.1:111665-114266 GCF_000298275.1 Orycteropus afer afer
GAGAAGGATGTCATGCTTGGTAGGGTGGATGGTTGAAGAAAGAGGGGGAGGCCTTCAATGAGATGGATTGACATAGTGGCTGCGATGATGGGCTCAAGTATAGCAGGGATTGTGGAGCTGGTGCGGCATCAGGCAGTGTTTCGTTCTGCTGTGCATGGGGTCGCTATGAGTTGGAAACAACTCCACAGCACCTAAAAACAACAACAACATTTGTGGTATGTTCTTGTCAGAGCAGCACAAGGTAACCAGAACACCTAGCCAACAGATTCCAACAACATATCAAAAAACTAATACATCCTAACCTAGCGCGATTCATACCAGGTATGCTTGATGGTTCAACATCAGAAAAACAATCAGTGTAATCCATCACATAAGCAAAACAAAAGACACATATGATCATATCAATCGATGAAGAAAAGGCATTTGATAAAAATCCAACACCCATTCCTGTTCAGAACTCTCAGCAAAATAGGGATAGAAGGGAAAATCCTCAACATAATAAAGTGCATATATGCAAAAACAACAGCTAAAATTATTTTTAACAGAGAAAGACTCAAAGCATTCCTTACATGAATGGGAACCAGACAAGGATGCCCTCTACCACCACTTCTATTTAATATTGTACTGGAAGTCCTAGCTATGGCAGTAAGGCAAGAAAGAGAAATAAAAGGCATCCAAAATGGCAAAGAGGAAGTAAAGCTATTTCTATTTGCAGATGACATGATCCTATACATAGAAAACCAAGAGACTCATCAAAAAATTACCGTAACTAATAGAAAATTTCAGCAAAGTGGCAGGACACAAGGTCAACATACAAAAATCAGTTGGATTCCTCTACATCAACAAAGAAGCCTCTGAAAAGGAAATAAGGAAAACAATACCATTTACAATTGGTTGGTTGGTTGGCATGTGCTGTCAAGTTGACCTGACTCATAGAGACCCCTCCTTGGGTTTCTGAGGCAGTATCACTACGGAAGTAGTTTGCCCCATCTTCCTTCTGAGGAGTGGCTGGTGGGTTTGATCCGCCAGCCTTCTGGTTAGCAGTCAAGTACTTTAGGCACTATGCTACAGAGCAACCAAAAAGATAAAATATTTCAGAATAAATCTTACCAGAGACAAAAGCCCTATACAAAGAAAAGTACAAAGCACTACTACAAGACACTACAAGGTATCCACATAGATAGAAGCACTTGCCTTGTTGATGGATAGGAAGACTGAATATTGTGAAAATGTCAAAATTACCCAAAGCAATCTACACATCCAGTACAATCCTGATCTAGATCACCATTTTTTAAGAAAATGGAAAAACAAATTATTAATTTCATATGGAAAGGAAAGAGACCTCAGATAAGCAAAGCACTTCTGAGGAAGAAAAACAAAGTAGGAGGGGTTTTTCAAAATGGAGTCTTGTCAGTAATCGCCACGTTAATTCTCTCTAGCATCTTAGTCCCTGAGAAACAAGGTACAGCAGTTTGATTTGGGGATTCTGATGCTCTGAACAGCTCACTAAGTCAGAGTGCACCAAACTCAGGGGAGTAGGATTGGAAAGGAGAAAGGGACAAGGGAAAAAAATAACAAGATCAGGAGATCCACCCTGTGGAGTGATGACAGGCACTCAAGAAAGGCCATTGGAGACCTCCCTGGGGGAGTGCCGACCAGCAGGCAAGAGAGGGCATCCAAGACCTCCCTGGGTTAAGGAAGAAGACACACCACACCAGGATACCAGTGACCACACCAGCATACCAGAAATCACCCCAAGGATCTACCTTCAGCACCTGATTTTATTGGTAACTTGGGTTGGCTAGGGGCAGGCAGGCATGTCCAGTGCTGGTGAAACCTGAGCAGAGAATCCATTGGTGCTGTAAGAGGGTGAGCCAGGGGAGGTGATCCCATAGCCGATCACCAAGCAGGATTGGGTCAGCTTTGTGTCGCTGAGGGGCCCACACTTGACTTTGTCAGTAATATTGGAACCACTGGGTCTGAGCGGGCAGTGGCTTGACTCCAGTGCCGCTGAACCTGAGTGGATCTTTGGTGCCGTGTGTGGGTGGGCCCAGAGAGGAACTCCTGTGGCAGATCATGGAGCCAGACAATTGTCTTGGATCAGCTTTTTGGCACCAAGTGGCTTTGGGAGCAGGGTTTCTGCATATGTCTGAGCCTGGTGCAAAATGGCAACCCCCTAACAACTGGAGTCTTTCCTGAACTTGAGTTGCAGGCCTGTGAATCACAGTACGAGATTATCATTAGCTGCCCACACAAAGCCCTAGAAACTGCCCCCAGCAACAGGGAGCATTCCTTCTTCCTCTCTTCCACTCTCACCTTCTCCAACAATAACTTCACTCATCCAAAACAGTCACCATAATACCTCCCAGTTCAAATTCTAAACCCTCTTTATGACAAATAGAAACCCATATCCACACTCCACACAGTGATTCCATCATCACAAAGAAAACTGCAGAGGAACCCAGCATACCTGAACTAATAACCAAAAAAATAAAATATACCAGCTCCACTTTTTCAAAACATTAAACCATAAAACCAAGACAAAACAAATCAATACATAACCAGCAGTAAAAGACAACCTCAAAATGTCTAGGAAACAAC
>NW_006922443.1:114646-125174 GCF_000298275.1 Orycteropus afer afer
AGAAGACAAATCCCTGGACATCAGCCTGTATGAAGAAAAATCAGAACAAAGATTTAAGAGAAATGAAGAGAACCTAAGAATTATATGGGATGACATGAAAAGGAACAACATAAGACTCATTGGAATTCCAGAACAAGAAGAGGTGAAAAAAACCACCGAGAAAATTGTGGAAGACTTGCTAACAGAAAACTTCCCCCATATCATAAAAGAAGAAAAGATATTTGTCCAAGAACCCCACACAAGACACATTCCAAGAGAAAAACACCAAGGCATATTATAATCAAACTCTCCAAAACCAAAGACAAAGAAAAATTTTGAGAGCTGCCTGGGACAAAAGAAATATTACTTATAATAATCAATTAGGCTGAGCTCAGATTACTCAGCAGAAACCATGCAGGCAAGGGGGCAATGGGATGGCATATACAAAACACTGAAGGAAAAGAACTTCCAACCAAGAATCCTACATCCAGCCAAATTATGCATCAAATATGAGAGCAAAATCAAGGCATTCCAAACAAACAGAAATTAAGGGATTCTGTGGAAACCCGACCAACCCTACAAGAAATGTTTAAGGAAGTCCTTCAAATAGAGAACCCACAACAGAGATCAATAAAATCAGAATACATGGCATCAACACTAAAATCAAATCAGAAATAGAAACTCAAAATAAGACCATAAAACGTTGTAAACTAAAAACCAAGTAAGTCAATCACTACACAACAATAGCAACTAACGTATTAGAGGGAATAAAATTTCTAGGTACAAACTTTCAAATGGAGAGGTAAACAGGACAATGTCTTCACAGAACACACTGTTCTAAAAACATAGAAACAAGAATGTACTCTAAGGTAACCACAGAGAAAACTAATAATCTCCCTAAGCAAATCCAGAAAGAAAAAAACATATGGGTTTAATAAGCACAAAACCAACAATAAAGAAGAAAAGAGAGGAAGCATTAGGAAACAAACCAAACTCAGCACAGAAAATTATATGGACCAAAGAAACACCAACAACATGACAAAAAACAAAAAAAACAATAGAATGATAGCAATCAATTCATACATATCACTAATTACACTCAATGTGAATGGACTAAAGGCACCAATCAAGAGAAACAGAGTGGCAGACTGGATAAGAAAAGAAGACTCATCAATATCCTGCCTACAAGAGACCTACATTAGACACAAAGATAAAAACAAATTAAGAGTTAAGGGATGGAAAAAAATATTCCAAGCCAATGGTAACCAAAAAAGAGCAAGAATGGTAATATTAATTTCTGATAAAATAGACATTAAGGTGAAAAACATCATAAGAGACAAAGAGGGACATTATATGACGCTGAAAGGGTCAATTGACAAAAAAGACATTATGATAATAAATATTTATGCACCTAATGAAAGTGCTCCAAAATACATGAAGCAAATATTAACTGAATTAAGAGGGATAATAGACAACTCTACAATAGTGTGGGAGACTTTAACACACCACTTTCAAAGAGAAATAGATCAACAAGAAAAAACTCAACAACGAAACAAAGAATTCAACAACACAATCAACCAATTCGACCTCATAGACACATACAGAGCATTTCACCCAACAGAAGCACAATTCACATTCTTCTCCAGTGCACATGGATCCTTCTCCAGAATAGATCATATGTCAGGACATAAAACAAGCCTCAATAGATTCAAAATCATTGAAATACTACAAAGCAGCTTCTCAGACCACAGTGTTATAAAATTAGAAATTAATAATAGGAAGATCAAGGAAAAAACATCAAACATATGGAAGCTGTTCAAAAACTACTGGGTAATAGAACAAATAAAATCTGAAAAAAAAAAAAAATTCCTAGAAACAAATGAGAATGAAGATACATCATACCAAATCCTATGGGACACAGTGAAAGCAGTACTCAGAGGTCAGTTTATAGCAATAAATGCACACATCAAAAAGAGGAAAGAAACAAAATTAACACTCTAACTCACCAACTGCAACAACTAGAAATAGAACAACAAAAGAATCCTACAGTATCTAGAAGTAAGGAAATAGTAAAAATCAGAGCAGAAATAAATGAAACAGGAAAAATAAAACAGAAAATCAACAAAACAAAAAGCTGGTTCTTTGAAAAGATTAATAAAATTGATAGACCATTGGCAGGTCTAAGAAAAGAAAAGAAAAAGAAGACCCAAATCACAAAAATTGTAAGCGAAAACAGTGTCATCACAACAAAATCAACTGAAATTAAAAAGATACTGACAGAATATTATGAAAAACTGTACTCCAACAGATTAGAGAACCTAGAAGAGATATACAAGTTTCTAGAATCACAAGAGCTACCTAAACTATCCTACTCAGAGATAAAATATTTGAATAGACCTATAACAAAAGAAAAAATTGAACAGCTCATAAAAAACTTCCCACACACAAAGAAAAGCCCTGGCCCTGATGGCTTCACTGGAGAATTTTATCAAATATTCAGAGAAGAGCTGACACCTATGCTACTCAAACTATTCAAGAACATAGAAAAAGATGAAATACTCCCAAACTCATTTTATGAAACAAGCATAACACTAATACCAAAACCAGGGAAAGACCACACTAGAATGGAAAACTACAGACCAATATTCCTCATGAACATAGATGAAAAAATCTTCAACAAAATCCTAGCCAACAGAATCCAACAAAATATCAAAACATTAATACACCCGGACCAAGTGGGATTCATACCAGGTTTACAAGGGTGGTTGTAATCTATGAAAAACAATCAATGTAATCTACCACATAAACAAAACAAAACAAAAGAATCTTATGATTATATCAATTGATGCAGAAAAGGCATTTGATAAAATCCAACATCCATTCCTGTTCAGAACTCTCAGCAAAATAGAAATAGAAGGGAAATTTCTCACCATAATAAAGGGTATATATACAAAGCCAGTGGCCAACATCATTACTAATGGAGAAAGACTCAAGGCATTCCCCTTACAAACAGGAACCAGATAGGGATGCCCTCTATCACCACTTCTATTTAACATTATGTTGGAAGTCCTGCCCAGGGCAATAAGGCAAGAAAGAGAAATAAAAGGCATACATATTGGCAAAGAGGAACTAAAACTATCTCTATTTGTGGATGATATGATCCTGTACATAGAAAACCCAAAGCACTCAATAAAAAAACTACTGGAACTAATAGAGAGGTTCAGCAAAGTGGCAGGATACAAGGTCAGCACACAAAAAACAGTTGGATTCCTAAACACCAACAAAGAGTCCTCTAATAAGGGAAAGAGTACCATTTACAATAGCTAGTAAAAACATAAAATATCTAGGAATAAACCACACTAGAGACACAAAAGACCTATACAAAGAAAACTATGAAACACTGCTACAAGAGACAACAAGGGCACTATATAAATGGAAGAACCCACCTTGTTCATGGATAGATAGACTGAATATTGTGAAAATGTCAATACTACCTAAAGCAATCTACACATTTAATGCAATCCCGATTCAGATTCCAACAAAATTTTTTAAGGACATGAAAAAAACAATTACTAATTTCACATGGAAAGGAAAGAGACCTCGCATAAGCAGAGCACTTCTGAAGAAGAACAAAGTGGGAGGTCTCACGCTCCTGGATCTTAAGAACTACTATACAGTCACAGTAGTCAAAACAGCATGCTATTGGTACAATAATAGACAGATAGACCAATGGAACAGAATCGAAAATCCACATACAGACCCATCCATCTATGGACAACTGAGCTTTGACAGAGGTCCAAAACCTATTAAATGGGGGGAAAAACAGCCTCCTTAACAAATGGTGCTGGCAAAACTGGATATCCACCTGCAGAAAAATGAAACAAGACCCATACCTCACCCCATACACAATAGCAAACTCAAGCTGAATCAAAGATTTAAATGTTAAACCTAAAACTATAATATTCATCAAAGATAAATTAGGGGCAAATCTGGGAGCCCTAATTTATGGCATAAATAGACTATCAAGCATAACCCAGAATGTGCAGGAGGTAGAAGAGAAGCTAGATGACTGGGACCTTTTAAAAATTAAATTCTTATGCACATCGAAAGACTTCATCAAAAGGTTCAAAAGAGAACCTACAGATTGGGAGAAAATATTTGCCTATAACATATCTGATAAAGGAGTTATCTCCAAAATCTACAGAAGACTTCAACACCTCAACACCAAAAAGACAAATAACCCATTCACATACGGGCAAAAGAGTTGAACAGACACTTCACCAAAGAACATATACAGGCAGCCAACAAACACATGAGAAAATGCTCACAATCATTAATCATTAGAGAGATGCAAATCAAAACAACAATGAGATATCATCTCACTCCATCAATAATAGCAAAGTTCAACAGATCAAATAGTAACAAATGCTGGCGGGGTTGTGGAGAGATTGGAACTCTTGTGCACTGCTGGTGGGATTGTAAAATGGTACAGCCATTGTGGCAAATGGTATGGCGTTTCCTTAAAAAACTGAAAATAGAAATGCCATTTGACCCAGCAATTCCATTACGAGGAATATATCCAAAAGAGGTGAGAGACAGTGCACAAATAGACATATGTACACCTATGTTCATTACAGCACAATTCACTATAGCAAAGAGGTGGAAACAATATAAATGCCCATCAATAGATGAGTGGTACATGCACACAACGGAATACTATGCTACTTTAAGGAACAATGGGGGATACGTGAATTATCTCACAATGTGGATGAACCTGGAGGACATGCTTAGTGAAATAAGTCAATCACAGAAAGACAAGTACTTTATGAGCCCATTACTGTAAAAACACAAAGAAGGGTTTGTTCGGGAAAGGGTATTCACTTTGTAGGTTACCAAGGTGGGGAGGGAGGGGAGGGATTAATTTCAGGCTAGTTGGGGCCCTCACGCTGACATGGGTAAGGGGAGGGATATACGGAAAGGGTTTGTGACCACCATGATAACATTAGGAAATGGGAGGACACCGAATTGTGCACATAAGTGATAGATGACAGATGCTAATGCCAACCAATGTGTCCACAATACTGCATTACCATTAATACCAAACACCAGGCTACTGATAAACACATAAACAACTGAGAGGATCAGATGGGGGTGAGTGAACAGGAGTATACTCCAGACCAAGAATAGATTCAGCTGAGGCTAATCTTGCACAGACACCAGTAATACAAAATTTTTGCAATCCTTACAGAAACAATAGAAGACAGACACAGAGTAATCCCTCACAGACACTCAAATAATACAGGAGAGAGATCCAATATATCTACCATCTCAGGATGCTAGTACTGGGGGACACCAGACTTAATTGGCACAAAAAAATACATAAAAGCCTTGTTCCACTTCCTACGTTGGTGAGTAGTGACTGGGGTCTTAAAAGCTTTCAAGCAGCCATCTAAGATGCAGCTAATGGTCTCCTAGCATTGGAAGCAAAGAAGAATGAAATAAATAAATAAATAAAAGAACCAAGGGCATTTGGAAGCAATCAGCCCTAGGACATGATGGCCCCTCAAGACCGAAAGAACTAAATGCTGCCCGGCTACCAATGTCAACCACTCAGGAAAGGATCAAATCTGGTGATCCTGGATAGAGTGGGAGGAAAAATGTGGAACAAAATCCAAAAACTCAATAGTGACCAGAATTACTGGTCAGATGGAGTCTGATGAGACCCCCAATACTATGGCCCTGGAATACAGTCTGAGTCTGGAATAAAACTCACTCCCAGGGTCTGGCTCCCAGCCCAATAGTTAACAAGATGTACATGCAGACCACTCAACCCAGGATGATGCACCCCCACACACACTATGGTAATACATCCCTTAGAGCAACAGAACATGGGGCACCAGAGGATCAACATTCAAATTGATGAAATGCAGGACAAACAGGATTGCATAAATATGAGGGGCACAGGGGGAGGGTTACTGGGTCAGGAGGGGAGGAGACTGGGTTAGGGTTGGAAATGGGAGTGAAACTAAATGTACATGTAAAGTTGAATGTAACATAAGCTCTTAAAATTAAATAAATAACTAAATAGATAGATAAATAAATAAATAAATAAAAATAGGAGATCTCACACTTCTGGATCTCAAAACCTACCATAAAGCCACAGTGTTAAAAAAGCATGGTATTGGTACAATGATAGACCAATGGAACATAATCAAATATACAGAAATAGACCCATCCATCTATGAACAGCTGATCTTTGACAAAGGACCAAAACCCATTAAATGGGGGAGAGATATCCTCTTTAACAAATGATGCTAGCAAAATTGAATATCCACTTGCAGAGAAGTGAAACAAGACCCATATCTCACCTCATACACAAAAACAAACTCAAGTTGGATCAAAGACTTAAGTGTAAAACCCAAAACTATAAAGCTCATCAAGGATAAAATAGGGGCAAATCTAGGAGCCCTAATCTATGGCATAAATAGATTAACAAATGTAACCTAAAAGGCACAGGCAGTGGAAGAGAAACTAGATGGCTGGGACTTTTTGAAAATTAAATTCTTAAGGGCATTGAAAGACTTCTCCAAAAGGATAAAAAGAGAACCTACAGATTGGGAAAAAATATTTGGCTCTGACATATCTGACAAAGGATTTATTGCCAAAATTTACAAAAAACTTCAACACCTCAACACCAAAAAGACAAACAATTCAAAATGGGCAAGGGACATGGAGAGACACTTTACTAAAGAAGATGCACTGGAGACCAACAAACACAAGAGGAAATGCTCACAATCATTAGCCATTGTTGTTGTTGTTGTTATTTGCCGTCAAGTTGGCCCCGACTCATAGCAACCCCTCCTTGGGTTTCTGAGGCAGTATCACTACGGAAGTAGGATTGCCCAACCTTCCTTCCAAGGAGTGGCTGGTGGGTTTGAACCGCCAGCCTTCTGGTTAGCAGTCAAGCGCCTTAGGCACTATGCTACCAGAGCTCCTCATTAGCCATTAGAGAAATGTAAATCAAAACAACAATGAGATATCATCTCACCTCAGCAATAATAGCAAAGTTCAACAAGACAGAAAATAACAAATGCTAGCAAGGTTGCGGAGACACTGGAACTTTCATACACTGCTGGTGGGACTGAAAAATGGTACAACCATTATGGAAAATGATATGGACTTTCCTTAAAAAACTGAAAATACAAATTTGATCCAGCAATTCCATTATTAGGAATATATCCTAAAGAGGTGAGGGACAGGACATGAACGGACATATGCACACTCATGTTCACTGCAGCACAATTCACTATAGCAAAGAGATGGAAACAACCTAAATGCCCATCAACAGATGAATGGATAACCAAACTATGCTACATTCACACAATGGAATATTATGCAACATTAAAGAATAATGAAGAATACATGAATCATGTCACAACATGGATGAATTTGGAGGACATAATGCTGAGTGAAATAAGTCAATCACAGAAGGACAACTATTGTATGAGCCCATTATTGTAAAAAGTCAAGGAAAAGTTTACTTAGGGAAAGAAACTCATTTTGTTTGTTACTGGGGATGGGAAGGAAGGGGGAGGAAAATTTTGGACTACTTGGGGGGCACATGTTGATTTGGGTGAGATAAGGGACAGTATGGAAAGAGTCTGTGACCAGCATGATGACACTGGCAAAAGGAAGAACACTGAAACATGCTCATAAGACTTAGAGAACAAAGGCAAATACTAGTATATGCACAATACTGCATTACCACATCACCAAACACCAGGCTACAGATAAATGCATACATGGGTGAGAAGTTTGGGGCAGAGGGTGGGGGAGTGGACAAACAGGAATATACCCTAGATCAAAGATAGATTTGGCTGAAGATAATCTTACATATGCACTTATGCTACAAAACTAGCTACACATGTTATAGAGCAACAGAAGACAGAGTTGGAGTGACCTCTCAGAGACAACCAAACATCTTGAGAGAGAGAATCACCAGGCCTGCTGACTTGGGACTGTAGTCTAGGGGGAAATCATGCTCAATTGGCACAACATAGCAGAAAAAAAATCTTGTTCCACAACCTATTTGGTGAGTAGCACCTGGAGTCATGAAATCTTTTGAGTAGCCATCGAAGATGCAACTATTGGTTTCCTCTCATCTGAATCAAAGAAGAGTGAAGAAAATGAAAGGTATCTGGAAACAATTAGTTTGAGGATAATATGGATCATGAGGACCTCAGCCTTCATGACCCACAACAGAAGAACCAGATGGTGCCTGGCTACTAAGCCAACCACTTAGAAAGTGATAAATACTGGAGATCCTGGATAGAGTGGGAAGAAAAATGTGGAACAAAATTCAAAAACACAAAAACAACCAGAATTTGCAGTAAGATAGCAGAAAGAGAGCAAGACTGCACAGATCCTCTTCAACAAAGAAAAGGGGAACTAATTAACACAGACACAGAAGATAATTCTGGACCCCTGACACTTGTAGTGAAGGATATAGAAGTGGACTAAACTCCAACTAGCAGAAGAATTTGCATGAAAACACCAAAAAAGGAGACATATGGAGCTGCTCTCTGGCAGCGACCGTGAGCGAGCATGACAGCATGACACAGGAAGCTTAGAGGGTGCTGAGTGGTGGTAGAACCTAAGAATTAACCTAAAAATCAGCCCTGCTAGCCAGGGACAGCATGGAGGACTGCTCTGGAGGCTGGGGAATAAAAAGGGAAGCACTAGCAAAGAGAAAGGAGGGCTGAGCTGTGGATTTTGCCGGTCTGGAGGGTGTCACCATTTTGAATGTTTACAAGCAGCTTGAACATTTTGGATATTTAAAGCGCTCTCCCAGATTCCAAGGGCTTAAGAACAGGTTCTTCTTGCCAGTAACCCCGAGGCCACTACGGACCTGGAAAACTGAAAATTGGGAGACAGCAACAGTCCCCATAAGACACAATTATACCCGTACATCCTGCAACTTCACTTACTGAGTGAGAGCCACCACCTCCTTCTCCATCAATGAGACAATGATTAAACAAACAAACAAACAAACAAACAAAACCAAGAAGAGCCTGTATCACCCTTGGCTGCTCTTCACAGTTATCAGAGATCTAAATACAACAATGCCACGATGTCTCAGAGACAACAGACCATCATAGTCCACACAAAGAAGCAGAATAAAGTGGTGGAAACAAGGGAGCAGGATACAGACCCAGAATACATCCCTGAGGAAGAAGCAGCATTGGAACTCTCTGATCAGAAATTAAAAAAATAATTATATTTAGATATCTTCAAAGGATTGAGAGACAGATCAAAGAAAACACAGAAAAAACCCTAGAAGAATTTTGGAAGAAAATACAAGAACAAAATGACAAAATAAATGAAAAATTAGAAATGATTATAAATCTACAGATAGAAATCCAGAACATTAATACAAAATTGTCAGAAATAGATAATATGTTGGAAGGGCAAAGGAGCAGGATTGATGCAATGGAAGAAAGAATAAATGAGATTGAAGACAAATACCTGAATACTTCTTTGGAAAGGTATCAGTGAGAAAAAAAAAAAAATTAAAAAAACAAAATGAAGAAAGCCTAAGGTTCATGTGGGATACCATCAATAGGAATAACTTACGTGTCATTGGAATTCCAGAATGGAAAGAGAAAAATAATAGCACTTAGAAAATTGTTGAAGAACTGTTGGAGGAGAACTTCCCCGATATGATGAAAGATGAATATATATCCATTCAGGAAGTCCAATGAACCCCAAAAAGGACAGATCCCAAAAGAAAATCACTAAGCCACATCATCATCAAACTCACCAAAACCAAAGACAAAGACAGAATCTTGAAAGCAGCACAGGAAAAACAAAAAGTTACTTACAAAAGACAACCAGTAAGAAAAAGCTCTGATTTCTCAGCAGAAACCATGCAAGTGATAAGGCAATGGGATGGTATATATAAAACCCTGAAAGAGAAAATTTTCAACCAAGAATTATATACCTGGCAAAACTGTCCCTCAACTATGATGGTGAAATTAGGAGAATTCCAGATAAGCAGAAACTAAGGGAATTTTTTAAAACCAGACCAACCTTACAAGAGATGCTAAAGGGAGTCCTTTGAAAAGAGAACCAAAAATAGCAAATAACAAACGACAATTGATACACAAGATGACATAACCCAGAAACCACAGCTATGGACATAGCCAAAGTAAAATGAGCTTACAAGATTGTAAACAGGGAACCAGAGACATCAATTGGCAAGTGAGGACAACTACAAACATAAAGAGGGAAAATACTGTGTAGTTACAGAACTTCTAATGGTGTGGAAGTTAAGAGAGTTGCAAGATAGAATGGACTGTTCTAAACTCTGCGAGAAAATTATAAATCATAGGGTAACCTCAAAGAAAAATGATAAACCTTCATATCACAATAAAAAAGAGGACAAGCACAAATACTCAGCAAATACTAAAACAACAGCAACAAAGGAAATGATAACATGATGCATAAACATAATGAGCTCAGCACAGAAAATAATATGGAACAAAGAAAC
>NW_006922443.1:132918-140931 GCF_000298275.1 Orycteropus afer afer
GACAGACAAGTTTGTGTTGCTTTTGGAGACCTCTCGTATCACCCCCACCTGGGTCCCTGTGGCTGACTGTACCTCTGTCTGGCTTCCTGGCTTTTAATCCCCTTTCTCCTGCTCTTCTGCCCTGCTGTGTTTTGCATCCCTGAGTTGTCCCTGGGGCTGACTGCTCCTCTATCCGGGTTCCTGGCTTTTAATTCCCTTTCTCCTGCTCTTCTGGCCTGCTGCTTTGGGCGTCCCTGATTTTCCTTTCCTCACCTGTAACCCTGGGGCTGACTGCTCTTCTGTCCGGATTCCTGGCTTTTGTCCCCTTTCTCCTGCTCTCCGGCCTGCTACTCTGGGCAGGCCTGAGTTGCCTCTCCTCACCTAATCCCTTCAGCTGATTGCCCTTCTCTCTGGCTTCCTGGCTTTTAATCCCCTTTCTCCTGCTCTTCCCGCTTGCTACTTTGGGCATCCCTGGGTTGTCTCTCCTCACCTGTAACCGTGGGGCTGACTGCTCTTCTGTCCAGGTTCCTGGCTTTTATCCCCTTTCTCCTGGTCCTGTTAGATAGATAGAGATAAATATTGATTTAGATGAAGAGAAGGGCAATGTACCAATTGTGAGTGATCAATATGGTGGCATTGAGGAAGAGAAAGACATAGAGAGGTACATGGGAGGTACAAACAACAAAGATGAACGCTTTTGCATGTACAGTACTGCATTGTCAGTGAAGGCAAACATAGGTATAAGGGTGGATAGATGGGTGGACAGATGGGCAGACAGGCTGAACTAGTAGGTATGTCTGTGAAGCAGGGAGTGTACCCAAGAACATGTATAGGGTTGGCAGAAAAAAACAAATAAACAGAATTGCTCGTAGGTTAGAGTCTGGTGGAACCCCTAAGACTATGGCTCCGGGATACCCTTTGGGCCTAGAAATGGACTCACTCCCATGGATGGGCTCTCAGCTCAATAGTAGAAAGACCTACATGTAGAACACCTACCCCAGGGAGATGCACTCAACTACTCTAGGGAGATACACCCTTTACAGGAATTAGCCGTGAGGCACCAGAGAGACAGCATTCACATAGAGGGAAACCAGGACAGACAGGAGTGCACAGTTAAGAAGGGCACAGGGAGTAGGTAGTCACAGGGACGAGATGGGAGGAGAATTTGTTAGGGTGGGGGATGCTAATCGGGGTGTGAAATCAAAATGCACTGGAACTGTTGAATGTAAAACAAATTTGCTCTGTAAATTTGCATCAAAAGCACAATAAAATTTAAAATAATAATAAATAAATAAAAATCCATTACAAATTCACTCTTAGATTACACATTACCCGTACTTTCTTTTCCCGAGAAAATATGTTTACTTTGTATTCTCAGCCATGGCTTTATCCTGAAAAAAGCTCTTCTTTATAGACATTTTATTCTCATATGTCTTCACAATACAAATTTTAGAGGATTGCTTGTTGGACATCATTTCATCCAAATATTTGTTCAAGAGACTGTAAACATCTCGTGTAACGGAATACCAGACTATGCTATTAAACATCAACTGAATCAGCAATGTAAACATCCCTGTAAAATCTCACATACAGCAATTTGGAAGTACAGGATATTGGGGGAACTCTGATGCAGCCCTGGGGGAGATCCTAAATGATGACTTTGCGCTACACAAAGCCATAAACTGAAAGAAGTTATGAAACATTTGTTTATTATCCAGACCTCCATTAATAAAACTTAACAGGCCAAATTCCATAGAATGCAGTTGCTTGCCCAATTCAAGTTCAAAGTTCATTAATAAAAACAGAAGAAAACCTTGTCAAGACCTAATTAGGGGCTGCAGATAATTTTTTAAAATATTATTATCCACAATTATGGCAGTCATTCAGTATCATTCTAGTATCATTAATGCTAACAAATTAAAGAGATAACCAAAATTTTGTATCACCAGCTGAAGTTACCACTTGTAAAACTTAACCAAAAAGCGTAAGTACTAAGAATGTTTTCCAAGAAGAGACAGTAAATTCCAAAGAGAGGAGCGTCACTCTGCATCACTGCATAGCATCTATTGGTACATTTATCTATTGGTGACAGATGTCTGAGTTGGCTTGAAATTGTACAAAGCATTAGTTTTCTAAACTGACTTAGAAATGGACAAAAATAATTGTACATCTCTTGTTACCATGTGGAAACACAATCCACCTTTTACCATTATCTATCAATCTGAAATATGCCTCAAAAACACATATTTTCAGATTTCAAGTTTGTCTCTATGTTTGCCATTGGAGCCAACTGACTATTTTCCAACTTATTTACCATCAAAAGGGAGAACATCACCATAACTCCCTTGCAACTGCACCTCTGGCCTAAACAGAGATCCAATCCGAAGGACATGAAAATCTAGTTTCTAGTGATTTGGACAAG
The DNA here is from genome assembly GCF_000298275.1 of Orycteropus afer afer. Classification (NCBI taxonomy): domain Eukaryota; kingdom Metazoa; phylum Chordata; class Mammalia; order Tubulidentata; family Orycteropodidae; genus Orycteropus; species Orycteropus afer. The sequence continues at coordinate 135,320 of NW_006922443.1, forward strand.
GAGAAAAACCTGCCTTTGTTCCTGATTTGGTTAGGAAGTCCTCATCTCTCTTTTTATTCATTCAGTGAGCCTCTATTGAGCATCTACTGTTGTTGCTGGGTGCCATAGAGTTAACTATGCATCATAGGGACCTCAAAGAACTTCCGCATAGGGTTTCCCAGGCTGCAATCTTTATGGAAACAGATTGCCAGGTCTTTCTTCTGCAGAGCTACTGGGTGGGTTTGAGCCACCAACCTTTCGATTAGCAGCTAAGCACTTAACCTTTGCACCACTGGGGCTCCTTGAACACCTGCTCGCAGGAATGAAATGGACACAACAGTAGAAGACAGCCACCTGAAAGGAGGGCAATTGTTTACATCTGTTCTGAAAAAAAGGAGGGGAAAAAGAGTACCTGCTGACAAGTAGGAGTCTAAGAGAAATTCTAGGCAATCAGTCACATCATCCTCTTTGCTCAGGGTGTTTTGTGCCTGTGTTTACTGAAGTCCCTGGGAAGTTCACATGCTGATTAGGAGCATAGACTCTGGACCTAGCTATGAACCCCCACTCCTCCAGTTAGGAGCTATGGGATCTTGGCAAATTAGTTAATCTCTCTATACCTCAGTTTCCTCATCTTTATAATAGGAATAATACTATTACCATCTTTAGAGAGTTATTGTGGGGATTAACTTAATTTGGCATTTAAAATAAAAATTGTGTTTTCCCAATAATATATGATACAAAAGTAAACAAAATCAGAATATTCTCTAAAAACACTTGATATGTAAAGGCATGCTTCAAGTCCTAGAAGATGGATACAAAAGTAATAAACAAACTGATTATAAAAGGAATCCCAAGGTAGAAAACACATAAGACCACATTTTAAAAATCTGATCTAGAGCTTATATAATAGTAGGAATAAATTTACCATCTAAAGAATAGGTTTGATGCATTGAACACCAATGACTGAAAAACAGAGGAATTGTGGAATGACATCAAGAACATCATCCATGAAGAAAGCAAGAGGTCATTAAAAAGACAAGAAAGGAAGAAAAGACCAAAATGGATAGCAGAAGAGACTCTGAAATTTGCCCTTGAACGGAGAGTAGCTAAAGTGGATGGAAGAATCAACAGGATAAAAGAGCTGAACAGAAGATTTCAAAGATCAGCTCAAGAAGACAAAGTCAATTATTATAACGAAATGTGCAAAGACCTAGAGTTAGAAAACCAGAAGGAAAGAACACGTTCGGCATTTCTCAAGATGAAAGAACTGAGGGAAAAAATTTAAACATTGAATTGCAATATTAAAAAATTCCATGGGCAATATGTTGAATGATGCAGGAAACATCAAAAGAAGATGGAAGGAATACACAGAGTCACTATACCAAAAAGAATTGCTAAATGATCATCTATTCAGGAAGTGGCATATGATCAAGAACCAATGGCACTGAAGGAAGAAGTCAAAGCTGTACTGAAGAAATTGGTGAAAAACAAGGTTCCTGGAATTGATGGAATACCCATTGAGATGTTCCAACAAACGGATGCTGCACTGGAGGCACAAACATCTATGTCAAAAGATTTGGAAGACAGCTACCTGGCCAACTGACTGGAAGAGATCCATGTTTGTATCCATTTCAGAGAAAGGTGATTCCACAGAATGTGGATATTATCAAACAATATCATTAATATTACATGCAAGTAAAATCTTACTGGAGATAATTTAAAAAACAATTGGAGCAGTATATGACAGAGAACTTCCAGAAATGCAAGCTGGATTCAGAAGGGGACGTAGTGTGAGGGATATCATAGCTAATGTCAGATGGATTTTGGCTCAAAGCAAAGAATACCAGAAAGATGTTTACTTGTGTTTTATTGAGTATGCAAAAGCATTCAATTGTGTGGATCACAACAAATTGTAGATAACATTGAGAAGAATGGGAATTCCATAATACTTAATTGTACTCATGAGGAACATGTACATAGACCAGGAGGTTGTCTTCAAAAAGAACAAGGGTTTAAAATCAGGACGAGAGTGCGTCAGGGTTGTATCCTTTCACCATACTTATTCAATCTGTATGCTGAGCAAATAACCCAAGAAGGTGGACTATATGAAGAAGAATGCAGTATCAGGATTGGAGGAAGTTTCATTAACAACCTGAGATATGCAGAAGACACAACTTTGTTGAAAGTGAGGATGAGTTGAAACACTTAATGACGAAAATTAAAGACTGCAGTCTGCAATATGGATTATACCTCAATATAAAGAAAACAAAAATCCTCACAACTGGACCAATAAGCAACATCACGATAGGTGGAGAAAAGATTGAAGTTGTCAAAGACTTCATATTTCTTGGTTCTATAATTAATGCCAATGGAAAAGCAGCAGTCAAGACATCAAAAGATGTATTGCATTGGACAAATCTGTTTCAAAAGACCTCTTTCAAGTGCTAAAAAGCAAAGATGTCTCCTTGAAGACTAAGATGCGCCTGACTCAAGCCATGGTATTTTCAATCACCTCATATGCATGTGAGAGCTGGACAATGAACAAGGAAGACTGAAGAAGAGTTGATGCTTTTGAATTGTGGTGTTGATGAAGAATGCTGAAAGTACTGTAGACTGCTTAAAGAACTAACAAATCTGTCCTGGAAGAATTGCAGCCAGAATGCTCCTTGGAAGTGAGAATGGCCAGACTTTGTCTCACCTACTTTGGTCATGTTGTTGGAAGGGACCATTCTCTGGAGAAGGATGTCACGCTTGGTAAAATGGAGGTCAATGAAAAAGGGACAGCCTTTGGCAAGATGGACTGACATGGTAGTTGCCACGATGGGCTCTTGTGTAGTAGGGATTGTAAGGTTAGCACAGGACTGGGCAGTATTTTTTTCTGCTATACATAGGGTTGCTATGAGTTGGAGACGACTCTACAGCACCTAACAACAAAAACAACAATAAATTTACAAAGAATATGGGAGAAGGATAAGATTTTTAATGGTTCAGAACTATCCAAAGAAGAGTGAGCTGACATTTTCTTTAAAAAAAAAAAATTCTTTTAGTATTGAGTAGACTCTTTAAAGTAATTTTATTAACTTCATAGCTTAATGTAACAGATAGTTAATAAACACTTATCTTTGCTAATAACTATAATAGTGATAGCTCTCTCTCACAAACAAAATAATAAAACTTCTTCACTAACAACTAACATTTGATTGCTGTTGTTGTTAGGTGCCGTAGAGTCTCCTCCAACTCATAGCAACCCTATGCACAGCAGAATGAAAACACTGCCTGGTCCCGTGCCAACTCCACAATCCCTGCTATACTTGAGCCCATCACCACAGCCACTGTGTTAGTCCATCTTGTTGAAGGCCTTCCTCTCTTTTGCCACCCCTCCACCTTACCAAGCATGGCATCTTTCTCCAGGGAATGGTCGCTTCTGATAACATGACCAAAGTAGGTGAGACCAAGTCTGGCCATTTTCACTTCCAACAAGCAGCTCAGCTGCACTTCCTCCAGGACAGATCTGTTAGTTCTTTTAGCAGTCCATGGTACTCTCAGCATTCTTCGCCAGCACCACAACTCAAAAGCATCAATTCTTCTTTGGTCTTCCTTGTTCATTGTCCAGCTCTCACATGCATATGTGGTGATTGAAAACACCATGGCTTGTGTCAGGTGCACCTTAGTCCTCAAGGAGACGTGTTTGCTCTTCAGCACTTGAAAAAGGTCCTTTGCAGCCAACTTGCCCAGTGCTATACGTCATCTGATGTCCTGACTGCTGCTTTCATTGGTGTTGATTGTAGAATCAAGCAATGTGAAGTCTTTGACAACTTCAATCATTTCTCCATTTGTTGTGATGCTGCTTATAGGTCCAGTTGTAAGGATTCTTGTTTTCTTTATATTAAGAAGTTATCTGTACCGCAGACTGTATACTTCAACCTTCACTTTCAGCAAGCAAAGTTGTGTTGTCAGTGTATCGCAGGTTGTTAGTGATTTGATTAGGTCTTTACAAAGCACTTCCCATATGTTATTTTGATAGAGCCTCACAATAACCCTATGAGGTGAATAATGTATTGATCATCTTGGAGATGGGAAAACTAAACCCAGGAGGGTGAAATGACTTGCTTGAGATTACATAGCTTACAGATAGCAGACCTGATGCTCAAATTCAAGTTCATTTTTTCTACCACACCACACTCTAGAGAAGGAATTGGGCATATACCCAATCAACTACAATCAGATTATGATAATTGTTTGTTGAAGATTTGGGGGTGCTAATGTGCATGACAGCAGGTGGCACTTCCCCCTTTTAAAAGACATGCTCAAAACTTCCTTTTCTTTCATTTTGCCTCTATGATTCTTCAGAGGAGACTGGTAGTACAATGGGTAAATACTCAGTTTCCAATCAAAAGGTCAGCAGTCTGAATCCACCAGTGAGTGGCTCTGAGGGAGAAAGGACCTGATGATCTAGGTGATCCATTTCCATAAAGATAACTGCCTAGGAAACCTTTTGGGGCAATTCTACTTTGTCATAGGGGGTTGCTATGAAACAGAATCAACAACAGCAACATGGTTCTTCAAAGCTATGAATGCAGCTGGCTCAATATTAGACCAAAGCAATGTTCAGGAGAAATAAACCTATATGAGCTAAGTCACTCTTATAGTTCTTTCTGGTCACTACTGTATAACTTTGTCTTGTAGGAGTCTGTGATTATTGAAAGCAATATTACCCAAAGTGATTACATAGTTCATTCATCAAACTTAGCTCAAAATTGCTTTGAACTATTTAAAAAATTAAATTCACTTTCAAATAAGAAAAAAAAAAAAATGAAACAAATTTTTCAATATAGAAGGAAATTCTCAAAAAGAGGTTCCAGACAATTTTGATCAAAGGTACTTTATAAAATAAGAACCAGTTCTGCTTCCTCCTGGCATGTAAAGAACTGCAGTGTTGCTCCATAAGAGCTAATCATAAGAGCTGAGGTGGCAGGGCAATGAAATTGCCAACATTCCAAGGAGAAATAAGGCTCTCCAAAGAGAATGGTTTGCGTGGACTGACTCACCTGTGGCAGAGCTTGAGAGGAAGAGGAACTGGCCACTGTGCCACTAACTAGGTTAGAAGAAATCAATTTGAATTTTAACAAGTTGCCACTGGCTGAGTAGCTCAGGAGGATTGGAAGTAGCTGTGAGACTAGAGAAAGACAGTCTCTTTTGGTGATGCAGGTGTACAGAAGGGATTGGCCCAGCTGAGAAGAACACCTAATTTGGACCCCTTCTGAGGTCCCTTCTCCTACGAAGAGCAAAATCCTTAAGCCACTAAGGAAGGGGCAGCAAACTCTGTTGTCTACAAGGTTTATGTAAAAATCCATTGCTGCTGGGAAATAAGTAGGGGAGGGGGAGAAAAAACTACTTCCCTCTACAGGGGAAGAAATAGTCATAGTCCTAAATCCAGAAGAGTACTATTGGCTTCTTCTGTCACTGGGAGATAGGTAGGAGTCTCTTCTGCCCAAGACTCACTATGGATAAAAGGAGATATGGCTGCCAAAAAGAGAAGGGCAGAGTCTGAGTCGGAGGCGGGGCAAGATGGCGGACTAGGCAGAAGGATTGCACAGACCCTCTTCAACAAAGAAAAGGGAAACCAATTAACA
>NW_006922443.1:148041-151946 GCF_000298275.1 Orycteropus afer afer
AAAGTCCCATCCCAGAGGTGGCACACAGGGCCAATCTGAGACTGAAGCCAGACCAGGGTAATAGAGACCTTCCCCTACCAACTCTCACCCTCCAAAACCTAGGAAGCTGAGTACAAACAAGAGCAGTCAATGGCTGAGGAGGGAGCACATGAGTGGAAAGACATGCCCTCTGTGGGATAGGCACAGGACTTTGGCTTTTATTCTGAACCAAATGGGGAGAAATTGCAAGGCTTTGAACAAAAATGTGACATGTACTGACCAAATTTTAAAAGAGTCATTCTTGTTGTGTTGAGAATAAATGGTAGTAGAGCAAGGATGGAGACAGGGAATCTAGTTAGGAGGTTATTGCATTGTCTTCTGAGAGAAGACAATGGCTTGTAGCAACATTGTCTTGAGGTAGTGGTGGGAAGTTGTTGGAAGTTGTTGAGGTACAAGTAACAGAATTTCCTGATAACTTGTATGTGGGCTGGAAGTAAGGTGTGGCAAATCTGGGATCGTCCTGGATAATCCCAATTTAAGGCTATTGTTCCAGAGTAGTTGGCAATAGAACTTCCTTTCATCTCAAAATATCTGTGTTTGTACAATAAATTATGTTGACTCCCTACAATTGAAAGACAGAAGAGTCAAGAATGCCTCCAGGTGTTTGGTCTGAGCACCAAAAGGATGAAGTTCCCAAGACAGGGAAGGCTGCAGGTGGTATAGGTTTGTGGAAGGCAGTCAGGAGCTCTGTTTGGACATATGGAATTAAAATATCCATGAGGTATCCAAGTGGAGATATCAAGTAGGCAGTTTGCTGTTTAAGCCTTTAGTTTTAGAGGAAGGATTGGACTGGAAATACAAACTTAAGAAGAGTATTCAGCATGTAGATGGTGCTTAGAGCCATTAAACTGTATAAAATTATTATGAGAGTGAATATACATAAAGAAGAAAGTAAGATCTGAAAGGCAGGTAAAGAAAGTGAAAATTCTCCCCTACCCCCCCTTTGTTAAATGTCACATACTTGTAATTTTACGCTAGGTCATATTAACCATTTCCCCAAATCAAGCTGTTAGGGAGTTTTACAAAATGTACACTTATCTGGAAGAAATGTTTGCCTTATTATATAAGGTCAGACAAACACTAATAGACAACATATATGATCACCAGATAGGAGACTTGGGGTTAGTCCAAACTGTTTACTTGCTCTGTAAATTTAAGTCATGGTTAGTGTTTCAATAACCTCATTTTCCAAGGTTTTTGGTTGTTTTACTCATTCAGCAGGCACTGACTGAGTGCCCACTATGTGCAGTGCCCACATGGGATCAATGTTAACTCACCTAATTATTATGATAGGTGTGAAAATGGAAATATTTGGGAAGTGCACTGTGTAAATATGCAACGTTACATGCGATTTCGCTGACTATTCTTCTCCAAAGAATATTAAAATCTAAAGTATGCTGCAAGCGTGTCCCTTGGAATCCTATTAAATATTAAGAGGATGACCTGGGACCTCCACTCAACATTAATTCAGTTGTTTTAATGTATTGCAACAAAGTACTACAAATTGGATGGCTTATAAGAATAGAAATTTCCGTATTACAGTTCTGTAGGCTAGAAGTCCTAATTCAGGGTGTCATCAGTGCATGTTCCCTACCAAGTCCTTGTTGTTATGTGCCGTAGAGTCAGACCTGAACTGCCAGCCTTCTGGTTAGCAGTCAAGTGCCTTAGGCACTACGCTACCAGAGCTAAACCAAGTCCTTAGCAGAAGACATTTTCTTATCTCTCTCAGCTTCTGATGGCTCCGAGCTTTCCTTGGCTTATAGATGCATCTGGTTCAGTGGTAGAAGTCTCGCCTTCCATTATGGACACCTGGGTCTGATTCCCAACCAATGCATCTCATGCACAGCCACCATCTGTCTGTCAGTGGAGGCTTGTGTGTTGCTGTGATGCTGAATAGATTTTACCAGACCTTCCAGACTAAGACACACTTACAAGAAAGGCCTGGCAGTCTGTTTCGAATCAGCCAGTGAAAACCCTACAGATAACAAGAATCTTATACGCAACCAGTCATGGGGATAGTGCAGGACTATGCAATGTTTCCTTGCATTGTGCAATGGGGTGGCCATGAGTTGGAGGTGACAGCTAACAACAACACTCAGATTGGATTAAGACCCACCCTAATTGGAAGGCTGGTGGTTCAAACCCACCAGCCACTCCTCGAAAGGAAGATTGGACAATCTACTTCCATAGAGATACTGCCTCAGAAACTCAAGGAGGAGTCACTAAAAGTCATAATCGACTTGATGGCAGGGAGTTTTTTTAGAATCCAGTATGACTTCATGTTAACTGATAACATTTTTTAAGACTATTTCCAAACAAGGTCACATTCACAGGCACCAGATTCAGACTTCAACATTGTGGTAGTTAAGGCTGTGTGTCAGCTTGGCTGGGCCATGGTTTTGAGTGGCTTGGTAGCTGGTTGTAGTTATTTCCCATGATGAGATTGGATGTAGTGTAATCAACTCCATGGTTGAATCTATTGTGAACAGCTAATAAGTTGCCTTCGGGATATGGCCTGCTTTCAGTATTTATAGAGAAGTTTTGGGAAAGGTCTTCAGCTTTGGGCACATTTGGGTCCTGAGTTTGGTGGGGTCTTCCTTTCCAGTTTCTTGACCCAGTAGCCTGCTGTGTTACCTGCTGATCTTGGGATTGTGCAGTTTTACCTGCCAATCTTGGTTTCCTTAGCCTTAGCAGCCAGTAGCTGTGTGAGTCAGAAGCCTTCAGCTCCAGAGGGCCTGGAACAAGAGGCAGAGCTGAAGACCAAAGTTGAGGACCTTCACCCAGCCTCTAGTTTGACTTCAGACTTCTAGCCTCCTTACTGTACAAGAATACAGTTTTTTGTTAAAGCCATCCACTTGTGGTATTTCTGTTATAGCAGCACTAGAGAACAAAGATAAACATATCTTGTTGGGGGACATAATTCAATCCTTAACAAGTTTTACTAGATGCCAAGTCCTGCACTAGCTGTGGAAATACAGAAATGAAAAAGACACGATCTTTGCCCTAAAGGAACTCACAACATATTAGATAGTCATGTGAACAAATAAAATACAATGGCCTTTCCTCAGACTTTTCTCAGTTACAAGTGGACCATACATACCAAACATTCCACTTACTCACAGACAATTGGTATTTGCCCTTTAATGTTATGTAAATTCCTCTCACTTTGAAACAGTTGAGCCAATCCCTAAAAATAACCAAAACAAACCCCTAAAAAAAACCCAAACTCACTGCCATCCAGTTGACTGTGACTCACAGTGACCCCCATTGGGTTTCTGAGACAGTAAATCTTTATGGAAGTAGATTACCCCATTTTCCTTCCATGGAGAGGCTGGTGGGTTTGAACCACTGACCTTCTTTCTGGATAGCAACCAAATGCCTTATCCACTATGCCACCAGAAACCAAACCCCTACTCACCACAAATTCTTCATCACAGTCACTTTCATTTACTGCCTGTGCTGCTTTTAAATCGCTGAAAAGCCTTCAAGGCTTTTCTTGCACATTTTTTTTTATAAAGCTAAATAAGAACTGTATGCACTGTTCGGACTTGCTTACAAATTCGATTCAAAGACACACTTAGGAATGTATCTAGTTCGTAACCCAGGTACTTCCTGTATCTCTGTTAACTAAAAAAAATGTTAGATCTAATTTAAAAAACTACAGATAGTCTTGCTTCTTCATTCTTATTGACAAACTTAAAATATTTTAATAAATTGCACACTAAGGAGGAAAATTGTCCATCTCCCATCAATTTAAAATAGAGAAATCAAAATTCTTTAAAAACCTCTTGGAAACAAGTTGATTCCCTGACAACTGTTGTCTTAAATATTTTCTTTTTTTTTTTTTAATTTTATTTTATTTATTG
>NW_006922443.1:155330-160035 GCF_000298275.1 Orycteropus afer afer
ATTCTTCTGCTAGTTGAGGTTTAGTCTACTTCTGTATCCTTCCCTTCAAGGCTCAGGGGTCCAAGATTATCTTCTGTGTCTATGTCAATTGGTTTCCCTTGTCTTTGTTGAAGAGGGTCTGTGCAGTCCTTCTGTTTAGTCCGCCATCTGCCAGAACTCCCTTAAATGTTTTCTTGATTGAAAAGTGAATCATCATATCTGAGCAAAATAATGCAGAACAAATTTGGCAATAAAGTGACAACAAAATTAAGGTATTAAATCTCTGAAGATCAACTTAATTCCAGGTATTTCTGATAGCATTTTCTGCTCTAAGATATGGCTAAAAACACAACCTTAGAATGATCTCAGGAATTATCTGAATTTCTGCAGGCCAGCACTTTCTGTAGTTTTGTCATTGCTAGTTGCAACTGAGTTGGCCTTAACTCCTAGCAACCCATGCACAACAGACCAAAACACTGCCTGGTCCTGCACCATCCTCACAATTGTTGCTATGCTTGAACCCACTGTTGCAGCAACTGTGTCAATCCATCTCATTGAGGGTCTTCCTCTTTGTTGCTGACCCTATACTTTACCAAGTATTATGTCTTTCCCAGGGACTGTTCCCTCCTGATAACATGATCAAAGTTTTAGACACAAAGTCTGACCATCCTTACTTCTAAAGAGCATTCTGGCTGTACTGCTTCCAACATAGATTTGTTCATTCTTCTGGCAGTCCACAGTATATTCAATTTTCTTTGCCAACATCATAATTCAAAGGCATCAATACTTCTGTTTTCTTCTTTATTCATTGTCCAGCTTTAATATGCATATGAAGCTATTGAAAATACAATGGCTGGGGTCAGGTGCACTTTAGTCCTCAAAATGACATGCATATTCTTTAATACTTTAAAACAGTCTTTGCAGCAGATTTGCCCAATGCAATAAAACATCTGATTTCTTGACTGCTACTTCCATGGCTGTTGATTGTACATCCAAATAAAATTAAATCCTTGAGAAATTCAATCTTTTCTCCATTTATTGTGATGTTGCTTATTGGACCAGTTGTGAGGATTTTTGTTTTCTTTATGTGGAGGTGTAATTCATACTGAAGACTGTCTTTGATCTTCATCAGTAGGTGCTTCAAGTCCTCTTCTCTTTCAGCAAGCAAGTTTGTGACATCTGAATATCATGGGTTGTTAATAAGTCTTCCTCCTGTGTTCTATGCCCAACACACAGATTGGATACAATCCTGAAACACACCTTTCCTGATTTTAAACCATGCAGTATCCCCTTGTTCCATGTGAATGATTGCCTCTTGGTTTATGTACAGGTTTCATTCACATGAGTTTATTGCTGTTGTTAGGTGCCATCAAGTTGGCTCCAAGTCATAGTGACCTCATCTATAACAGAACAAAACACTGCCTGGTCCTGTGCCAGCCTCAGAATCCTTGCTAAACCTGAGCACATAGTTGCAGCCACTGTGTCAATCCATCTAATTGAGGACCTTCCTCTTTTTCATTGACCATCCACTTTATCAAGCATGATATCCTTCTCCAGGGAATGGTCCATTCTGACAATATGACCAAAGTAGGAGAGATGAAGTCTGGCTATTCTCACTTTCAAGGAGCATTCCTGCTGTACTTTTTCCAGGACAGATTTGTTCATTCTTCTGGCAGTATATGGTACTTTGAACATTCTTCACCAACACCACAACTCAAAAGCATCAACTCTTCTTCAGTCTTCCTTATTCATCATCCAGCTCTCACACGCATATGAGGCGACTGAAAACAATATGAATTGGGTTAGGTGCACCTTAGTTTTCAAAGAGATATCTTTGCTCTTAGGCATTTGAAAGAGGTCTTTTGCAGCAAACTTGCACAGTGCAATACATCATCTGATGTCTTGACTGCTGATTCCTTTTGTGTTGATTGTTATGGTGTTCATGTTTTTCTGTCAACCTGGCTAGGCCTGGTTGAGTGGCTGGGCAGCTGGATGTAGTATTCTCCATGATGAGACTGGTAATCAACTCCATGGTGGAATCTACTGTGAGCCGCTGAGTAGCTGCCTTTGGGTGTGTGGTCTCCTTCCTGTATAGAAGCTGCAGCTTTGGGAATGGTCTCTAGCTTATGGCATGCTTGGACCCTGCATGTAGCTGAGTCGTTGTTCAGCAGCCTGCCATTCTCTGCTGACCTTGGACCTTACAATGGACTTGAATTAATGGCCTGCCATTAATTGGTTTGGTAACATTGGGACTGTGCCATTTTATTTGTCCACTTTGGGCTTGTTAGCCTCAGCAGTCAGTAGCTGCCTGAGTGAAGAGATGCCTCTAGCTTCAGTGGTCCGAGAGCAAGAGGCAGAGCTGAAGCCCAAGGTTGAGGGGCTTTCCACAGCTCCTAGAGCCTGGCACTTGGAACTCTGACTTCTAGCTTCCTGAACTGTAAGAGAATAAACTCCTCATTGTTAAGGCCATCCCATTTGTGGCATATTCTTGTCAGAGCCGCACTAGGTAACCAGAACAATTGTGGAACCAAGTAATATGAAATCTTTGACACTTCAATCTTTTCTCCATTTATCGTGATGCTGCTTATTGGTCCAATTGTAAAAATTTTCATTTTCTTTATGTTGAGACGTAATCTATACTGCAGGCTGTATCTTTAATCTTTACCAGTAAGTGCTTCAAGTCATCTTCACTTTCAGTGAGCAAAGTTGTGTAATCTGCATATTGCACATTGTTAATGAGTCTTTCTCCAATCCTCATGTCATGCTTTCCTTCATATAGTCCAGTTTCTTAGATTATTTGCTCAGCATACAGATTGAATAAGTATGGTGAAAGGATACAACCTTTCTGATTTTAAACCATGCAGTATCCCCTTGTTCTGTTTAAAGGACAGCCTCCTTGTTCATGTACAAGTTCCTCATGAGCACAACTAATTGTTCTGGAATTCCCGTTATTCTCAATATTACCCATAATTTGTTAAGATCCACATAAATCAAAAGCTTTTGCATAGTCAACAAAACACAAGTAGACATCTTTCTGGTATTCTTTGCTTTCACCCAACATTCATCTCATATCAGCAATGATATCCCTTGTTCCACATTCTCTTCTGAACCCAGCTTACATTTCTGGAAGGGCTCTGACAATATACTATGTAACCATTGTGTGTGTGTGTGTGTGTGCTTGTGTGATTTGGGTGAAAGTTTACAGAGAAAATTCACTTTCCGTACAGCAGTTCACATACACTTTGTCTCATGACATTGACCACAATTTACCACAGTGCAACAGCTTCCCTCCCATTTCTTCCCAATAGTTACCTCTTCCCTGAGTCCATCCCTCCATGCACTCCTGCCCCCTGAGCAGTCTTCCTGTGCATAAACAGCCCTTTTTCTCCCCTGATTGTTCTCTCCAAGGAGTGTATCTACCTCAGGTAAATGTTCACCTCATATGCCTGTCTTTTGTTTGGCTGGAAGCCACAGGTGTGGGTTTAATTCCAGACCAGAAGGGCAACTAGGGGCCAGAGTCTCACTGGTTCCACCAGGCTCTATCAGACCAGCAAACCTGGCCCCCCTCCTTTTTTTTTTCTCAAATGATTTTGAGTTTTGTTCCACATTGTTCTCCCTCTCTATTTAGGATCTCCTACATAGATCCCCCTCTGAGTGGTTGACAATGGTAGTTGGGCACCATCTAGTTCTTCTGGTCTCATAGTCACTTAGGCTGTGGATCGCGTGGCATACCAGTTGCATGGACTAATTGTTTCCACGAATCTTTGGTTGTCTTCATTCTTCTTTACTCTGCATGAGAGACCCATCGTTGCATCTAGATGGCTGCTTGCAAGCTTTTAAGATCCCAGTCACTACTCACCAAAGTAGGAGGTAGAACAATGTTTTGTGTAGTATGTTATGCCAATTGAGCTTGATGTCCCCTGTGACTATGGTCCCAAGCCCACAGGTCCAACTTCGCTCCCTCTGTGTAGCTGGCTGTGGCCAAGAAGTGACTACATCTTTGTCCCTTGTCAGCTCTACTATACACCTGAGAATTCTTATAGAACATACAAATACACTTATAGGACCATTGTCTGCCAACCCTATACATGGTCTTGGGTACACTCCCCACTTCATAGGCATACCTAATAGTTCAGCCTGTCCACCCATCTATCAATCTGTATACCTGTGTTTGCCTTCACTGACAACACAGTACTGTATGTGCAAAAGGGTTCATCTTTGTTGTTTACACCTCCCATGCACCTCTCTATGTCTTCCTCCTACTCAATGTCACCAGGTTGATCACTCACATTTGGTACATTGCCCTTCTCTTCACCCAAATCAATACTTACCTCTACCTATCTAACAGTATTTCCTACCATTCCCTCCCACCTCTGGTAACCAACAAAGAAAATTTCCTTTGACATAGAAACCTTTCCTTGACTTTTAAAATAATGGACTAATACAATAGTTGTTCTTCTGTGACTGAGTTACTTTACTCAGTATAATGTCTTCCAAGTTCATCCATGTTATGTGGTGCTTTGCAGATTCTAGGTTATCTTTAGGGTTGCATAGTATTCCATTGTGCATATATACCATAGTTTGGTTATCCATTCCTCAGCTGATGGACACCTAGGTTGTTCCCATCTTTTGTCTATTGTATGCTGCGATGAACATGGGTGTGCATATGTCTGTTCTTGTCATGGCTCTCACTTCTTTAGGATATATACCTAGTAATGGAATGGCT
>NW_006922443.1:163610-165707 GCF_000298275.1 Orycteropus afer afer
TCCCTTCAAGGCTCAGGGGTCCAAGATTATCTTCTGTGTCTGTGTTAATTGGTTTCCCTTTTCTTTGTTGAAGAGCGTCTGTGCAGTCCTTGTGCCTAGTCCGCCATCTTGCCGGAACACTGTTGTTTGATTTTGTTGGTAATTTTTTGATGACTTGTTCAATTCCTTCTTTTGTTATGGATCTGTTCAACTTTTCCACCTCAGTCTGTGTTAGTTTAGGTAAGTGATGTGTTTCTAGAAATCTTCCCATTTCTTCCAGATTTTCAAATTTGTTGGAGTACAGTTCTTCATAGTATCCTGCTATTATCCTTTTAATTTCAGTTGGTTCTGTTGTGATGTCACCCATTTTGTTTCTTATACATGTTACTTGTATTCTCTCCCTCTTTTCCTTTGTTAAATTTGCCAGTAGTTTGTCACTTTTATTGATGTTTTCAAAAAACCAACTTCTGGTCTTGTTTAATTTTTCTATTTTCTTTCTGTTTTCTGTTTCATTGATTTCTGCTCGAATCCTTATTATTTCCTCTCTTCTGGTGACTGTATGCTTTTCTTGCTGGCCTTTTTCTAATTGTTGGAGATGTTGGTTTAAAGTGTTGATTTTGGCTTTTTCTTCTTTTTCTGATGTGTGCATATATTGCTATAAATTGGCCTCTGATCACTGCTTTTGCTGTGTCCCAGAGATTTTGGTATGTTGTGTTTTCATTCTCACTTGATTCAAGGAATTTTTGAATTCCATTTTTTGTTTCTTCTCTTACCCAGTCTTTCTTAAGGACATGTTGTTCAGTTCCCATGTGTTTACTTTTTTTCCATTGATCTTCCTATTGTTGATTTCTCATTTGATAGCATTATGATCTGAGGAGATACTTTGTAGTATTTCAATGTTTTTAAATTAATTAAAGCTTGCTTTATGGCCTAACATATGGTCTATCACGGAAAATGTTCCATGTGCACTGGAAAAGAATGTATATTGTGTTGTTGTTGGGTGAAGTGCTCTGTAGATGTCTATAAGTACAAGTTAGTAAATTGTATGGTTTAGCTCTTCTGCATCTTTGGTGAGTTTCTTTCCAGTTGTTCTATCTTTCATTGAAAGTTCTGTTTTAAAGTCTCCCACTATGACTGTGGAGTCATCTATTTGCCTTTTTAACTCTTTGAAAGTCTGATTTATATATTTTGGGGCTCTTTCATTGGGTGCAAAAATATTTATTATGGTTTTATCTTCTTGTTCAATTGATCTTTAATTATTATATAATGTCCTTCCTTGTCTCATATGGTGGTTTTTGTCTTAAAGTCAATTTGATCAGAAATTAATATTGCCACTCCTGTTCTCTTATGTTTGCCATTTGCTTGATATCTTTTTCCAACCTTTGATTTTTAGTCTATTTGTTTTTGTCTCTAAGGTGTGTCTCTTGTAGGCAGCATATTGATGGGTTTTGTTTTCTTATTCAATCTATGCCTCTCCATCTCTTGAATGATGCATTTAATCCATTAACATTCAGTGTAATTATCGACAAGTATGAATTGGTTGTTGTCATTTTGTTATGTGTTTTTTTCATGGTGTCCCTGGTTTCTTTGTTCCATATTATTTTCTGTGCTGAGGTGATTATGTTTATGAATCATGTTATCATTTCCTTTGTTGCTGTTGTTTTAGTGTTTGCTGAATATTTGTGCTTTCCCTCTTTTTTATTGTGATATGAAGGTTTATCATTTTTCTTTTAGGTTACACTGTGATCTATAATTTTCTCCCCAAGTTTAGAACAGTCCATTCTGTCTTGCAACTCACTTAACTTCCTCACCAGTAGAAATTCTGTACCTACACAGTATTTTCCCTCTTTTTTGGCTTGTAGTTGTCCTCACTTACCAATTGATATCTCTGGTTCCCTGTTTACAATCTTGTAAGCTTATTTTACTTTGGCTATGTCCATAGCTGTGGTTTCTGTGTTATGTCATCTTGTGTATTAATGATCAGTTGTTGTTTGCTATTTTTGTTTTTCTCTTCAAAGAACTCCCTTTAGTGTCTCTTGTAAGGTTGGTCTGGTTTTAACAAATTCCCTTAATTTGTGCTTATCTGGAAATCTCCTAATTTCACCATCATATTTGAGG
>NW_006922443.1:166034-194825 GCF_000298275.1 Orycteropus afer afer
TCAGGGAAGTTCTCCTCCAACAAATCTTGGACAATTTTCTCAGTGTTTTTATTTTTCTCTTCCTGTTCTGGAATTCCAATGACACATAGTTTATTCCTTTTGATGGTATCCCACAGGAACCTTAGGCTTTCTTCATTTTGTTTTGATCTTTTTTTTGATTGATCCTTTTCCAAAGAAGTATTCAGGTATTTGTCTTCAATCTCATTAAGTCTGTCTTTCATTACATCAACTCTACCTTTTGCCCTTTCAATGTGTTATCTGTTTCTGAAAATTTAGTATTAATCTTCTGGATTTCTATCAGTAGATTTTGAATTATTTCTAAGTTTTCATTTATTTTGTCAATTTGTTCTTGTATTTTCTTCCAAAATTCTTCTAGAGTTTTTTTCTTTTTTCCTTGATCTGTCCCTCAATCCTTTGAAGATACCTAAATATAATTCTTTTGAATTCCTTGTCAGGGAATTTCAATGCTGCTTCTTCCCCTGGGATGTGTTCTGGGTCTGTGTCCTGTTCCTTTGTTTCTACCACTTTATCTTGCTTCTTGTGTGGCCTGTGATGGTCTGTTGTTTCTGAGACATTGTGACTTTATTGTATTTAGATCTCTGTTAACTGTTTGTGAAGAGCAGGTAAGGGTAAGTCAGGCTCATTTTGGTGGTTGTTTATTGTTGGCCCATTGGTGGAGAAGGATGTGGTGACTCTCACTCAGTAAGTGAAGCTGCAGGATGTGTAGGTGTAGCTATGTTGTATGGGACTCTTGCTGCCTCCCACTCAGTTGTACAAAAATAACAATTGAATAACCATCAAAAAAGTAAGAGCAAATGAATTAAAACACACTGGGTAATCACACAGGAACAGTAAGCAAAAAAGACAAAAGGGAAAAAAAAAAAAAGAGAAAAAACACCACAATATATGGGGAAAGGGTAATAAGAGAAGAAAGGTAGAGAATAAGAATAATGAAGAAAAAAAAATGGAAAAAGACAAAAAGAAAAATAAGGGACGTGTTAACCATGAGAATGAAAGAAAAAAAATTGGAACCAGGAACAGGGAAAAGAAAAAAAGCTGAATACTAGAACCTGGGAAAGTCACAATAAAGACTTACAATGAAAAGGGCAAAAGTAATAATGATAGTAGTAGTTTTGAAACAGAAAAATAAACAAACTAAAAGAAAAAAAAAAAATTGGGCAAGTTACCCAGGCTCCGTCTGAGCACCCAGACTAGGATGGAATTCCTGCTGGCCTAGAAAGTGGGTGAGAATGAGGGATGGCTGTACCTCCATTCACCAAGAGGGTGTGGGGTATAAGAGTAACAAAGCGAGTGTCACAACTTTCCAGTTGTCGGTGTCTAGAATGTCCTTGTGGTTCCTGGCAAATGAAGCCTGTTCTTAAGTCCCTGGAATCTGGAAGAATGCTGTCACTTTAAATATCCAAAATGGTCAAATGGCTTGTAAACACTCAAAATGGCTGCATCCTCTAGACAGGTAAAAGTCCACAGCTCAGCTAGCCTTATTCTTCACTGCTTCCTCTTTTATTCACCAACCACCAGAGCAGTCCTCTGTGCAATCCCTGGCTAGCAGGGCTGATTTTTAGGTTAATTTTTAGGTCCTACACCACTTGGCAATATCTGTGTTGTCTGTGCCATCAGGATTGCTGCCAGACCGCAGCTCCGTATGTCTCCTTTTTTGGTGTTTTCATGGAAATTCTTCTGGTAGTTGGAGTTTAGTCTACTTCTATATCTTTCCCTTCAAAGTTCAGGGGTCCAGGATTATCTTCTGTATCTGTGTTAATTGGTTCCCCTCTTCTTTGTTGAAGAGGGTCTGTGCAGTCTTTCTGCCTATTCTGCCATCTTACCAGAAACTGCAATCATTTTTTAAATTATCTTCTGCAAGATTTTACTTGTTAATGATAGTAATGATATTGTTGAATTTCCATATTCTTTGGGATCTACAAATATATAGATCTCTTACAGTCAGTTGGCCAGGCAGTTTTCTTCCAAACTTCTTGGCATAGAAGAACAAGTGCCTCTAGCACAGCATCTGTTTGTGGAAACATCTCAATTGTTACTCTGTTAATTCCTGAAGCCTTGTTCTTTGCAAATTCCTTCAGTACTGCTTTGACTTCTTCCTTCACTACCATTGGTTCTTGATCATATGCCCCCTCCTGAAATGGATAAAGATTGACCAATTCTTTTTGGTACAGTTACTCTGTATTCCTTCCATCTTCTTTTGATGCTTCCTGCACCGTTCAGTATTTTGCCCATAGAATCTCTCAATATTGCAATTCGAGGCTTGAGTATTTTCTTCAGTTCTTTCAGCTTGAGAAATACCTAAAGTGTTCTTCTCTTTTGTTTTCCTAACTCCAGGTCTTTGCACATTTCATTTTAAAAATTGACTTTATCTTCTTAAGCTACTCTTTGAAATTTTCTGTTCAGCTCTTTTATGTTGTCATCACTTCCATTTGCTTTAGCTACTCTCCTTTCAAGGAAAGCTTCACTGTCTCTTCTGACATCCATTTTGTTCTTTTCTTCTTTTCCTGTCTTTTAATGACCTTTTGCTTTCTTCATGGATGATGTTCTTGATGTCATCCCACAATTCCTCTGGTTTTCACTTATTGGTGTTCATTATATCAAATCTATTCTTTAAATGGTCTCTAAATTCAGAAGGTATATAATAAAAGTCATATTTTGGATTTTGTGCAGTTGTTTTAATGGTTTTCAGCTTCAACTTGAATTTGCGTATGAGCAGTTGATGGTCTGTTCCACAGTCAGCTCTTGACCTTGTTTTGGCTGAAAATACTGAACTTCTCCATCGCCTTTTTCCACAGATATGTTTGATCTGATTCTTGTGTACTTCATCTGGTGAGGTGCACATGTATAGCTGCCATTTATATTGTTGCAAAAAGGTACTTACAATGAATAAATCATTGGTCTTGCAAAATTTTATCATGCATTCTCCACCATTATTTCTATCACTAGCACCGTATTTTCCATGTAGTGATGATTCTTTTTTTTCCCAACATTCGCATTCATCAGTAATAATCAAACATCTTTGATCAAACATGTTTGGTCAATTTCAGACTTCAGAAGTTGGTAAAAATCTTCAATTTCATCATCTTTGGCTTTGGTGCTTGGTGCATAAATTTGAATAATAGTAGCATTAACTGGTCTTTCTTATAGATGTATGGATATTATCCTTTCACTGACAGCATTGTACTTCAAGATAGATCTTGAAACATTCTTTGTGATAATGAATGCCATGCTGTTCCTCTTCAATTTACCATCCCCAGCGTATAGTTGTCTGATTCAAAATGGCCAAAACAGTCCATTTTAGCTCACTAATGCCTAAGACTTCGATCTTTATGCATTCCATTTAATTTTTGACAACTTCCAGTTTTCCTAGATTCATACTTTATACATTCCATGTTCTGATTATTCATGGATGTTTGCAGCTGTTTCTTCTCATTTTGAGTTGTGCCACATCAGCAAATGGAGGCCCTAAAAGCTTTACCCCATCCACATCATTAAAGTCAGTTCTACTTTGAGGAGGCAGCTCTTCTCCAATATTATTTTGAGTTTCTTCTGACCTGAGGAGCTCCTCATCCAGCACTATATGGGGCAATGTTTCAGGGCTATTCATAAAGGTTTCCAGTAATATATCAGACAGCATTTCTCTGCTCTTCATAAGGTTTTCACTAGCCAATTCTTTGAGAAGTGCATGGCCCCTTCCTTCTTCCAAGTCTGTCTTAGTGTGGAAGTGCTACTGAAACCTATCTACCATGGGTGACCCTGCTGGTATTTGAAATACTGGTGGCATAGCTTCCAGCCTCACAGCAACACAGAAGCCACCACAGTACAACAAACTGACAGATGAGACATGGCACATGTTTGGAGGCCATTAACTACAAACCAAATATGTGACTGATTTACAATAAGATTCCATCAGAACAGACTGCCTTAGAAACATGAAAGCATGTGAGTGAAATTGCCTTGATGGAGGAAAAAAAAAAACAAAACTATCTTTCATTGTCTTACTCATATGCATCTCCTTTTTTATTGAGAAAGCAAGGCCTGATTAAAATTGATGGAGACAAATATCTGCTTTCCAAGAGCAATGACAAGAGAAGGTAAAGTGCATTTAGGAATAAAGTACATTTATGAGGAAAGAAGGAGCTCTGGTAGCATAGGGCTAAAGCACTTGACTGCTAACCAGAAGGCTGGCGGTTCAAACCCATCAGCCACTCCTCGGAAGGAAGGTTGGGCAATCCTACTTCCGTAGTGATACTGCCTTGGAAACCCAAGGAGGGGTCGCTGTGAGTCGGGGCTGACTCGACAGCACATAACAACAACAATATGAGGAAAGAATTAGAACTACAAATCCAAAATGTAAAGAGAAAATGGCTTCAAACAATATTCAGTTGAATTAATAATCACAGAATTTTTATAATAATCAAAATGTTTATTTTCAGTGTTTTCCTTCAAAGATAATGTCACTCAAAGAGCTGGTATTTTCTAAAATATTAAACATTCTGTTTTTAACAAATAAGCTCTAACCAAACCTTTTGCAGTAGCTCAATTCCGATTCATAGCAACCCAATATGACAGAGTAAAACTGCCCTGTAGGGTGTCCAAGGTTATAATCTTTATGGAAGCAGACTGCCTCATCTTTCCCCTATGGAGTGGCTGGTGGTTTTGAACCACCAACTTTTTGGTTAGCAGCCAAGCACTTAACTACTACACTAGCAGGGCTCCTTTTTCAACAATTGCAGAGGAGTCAGTTATGCTTATGACGGTAGCCTTTGATTCAAACTATTTGATTTGCCTCTTTAAAGCATAAAATCTCTTTAGAAAAGTGTTCCAAGTATACATATTCCATTGTCACTGTTATCAATGCAGTTTGTTAAATTGATGTTTACTTGGTTTTTACCCAGGTTTTGTCATCTGTTAGATTGGGGGTGCTGATTTAATATGAGTTTAAGAAGAAAGATTGCATAGTTCTTTTGAAAATCCAGTATCAGTCCTATTCAGACAATGATACTCTGAATTGATTTCTAAGGCCAATCTATATAATTTTCAAATATGTGAGCAGACCACACAGAATGAGATTTGCTTTTGCCAGATAGGCATGACCGCAGATCTCCATTACCTTTAGAAAAATTTAAATGACACACTAATAATAGTTAACTCCAAAACATAAAACATTAGCACCAACACTAGCCAAATAAAACGTATGGTTAATGTATCATAGCAAATGCTAACACTACATTTTTACTGCCCTCTTTATCCAAGAAACAATGGAAAATACTACAGAAGTTAACCCAGCTGCCATCAAGTCAACTCAACTTATGGCAAACTCACGTGTGTCAGAGAGGAACTGTGCTGCAGTAGGGTTTTCAGTGGTGAATGTTTTGGAAATAGATCTCAAGGCCTTTTTTTTTTGAGGCACCCCTGGATGAATCGAACCTTCAACCTTTGAGTCAGCAGCCAAGCACCTTAATAGTTTGCACCACCTATGGCCTCTCTCTCATAACTTGGGTAACCTCAGTAGTAGTTGTTGTTGTTGTTATGTGCCATCAAGTTGGACCCAACTCACAGTGACCCCTCCTTGGGTTTCTGAGGCAGTATCACTACGGATGTAGATTGCCCCATCTTCCTTCTGAGGAGTGGCTGGTGGGTTTGAACCACCAGCCTTCTGGTTAGCAATCAAGTGCCTTAGTAGTAAGCAATACTAAAAAAAAAAGTTATCAAGAACCAAAGAAAATGCTGTATTTGACCTGAAGCACTTTTGCTAGAGTTCGTGTCCCTGTAAAGTCTTCCAGGAAATATCTGTTCATGGCAGTATGCATGGCAAGTGTGACAGGGAAGTGGATGAAATTTCAAGGATGCCAGAATGCCCATCTGTTGTGCTTCCTCTATAGGCCTGTCATAACACCAAAGATTCCTCTCCACAATGTCCCTGTTTGAAAGTAAAATATGAAACCTGGCAGGAAAAAAATCAACAAGTTATTAGCACTAGCTAGTATGTGACTCAAAGAGCTCTGGTGGTGTAGTGGATAAGGCATTTGGCTTCTAACCAGAAGGTCAGTAGTTCAAACTCACCAGCTGCTCTACAGAAGGAAGATAGGGTGATCTACTTCCATAAAGATTTATTGCCTTGGAAATCCAATGGGGATCACTATGAGTTGGAATTGATTCAATGGCAGTGAGTTTGGTTTTTTGGTTTAGCATGTTACTCTACCACCTGTCAGTCAGTTTGTCATACTGTGGTGGTTGGTGTGGAAGCTGTGCTACTGGTATTTGAAATACCAGCAGTGTTACTGTTGGTGGACAGGTTTCAGTGGAGTTTCTAGACTAAGACAGACTAGGAAGAAAGGCCTGGCAATCTGCTTTTGAAAATTATCCATTGAAAACTCTATGGATCACAAGAGAATATTATTTGATGTAGTGCTGGTAGATGATCCCCTTATGTTGGAAGGCACTCAAAATATGGGCAACATTTCATTTAGTTGTGCATGGTGTCTCCATGATTCAGAGCTGACCCCATCACAATTAAAAGCAGCAACAAGTATGTGATTAGGTTTTAGTAGCTGACTCTTTAGAAAGCAAAGAATGGGGCCTCATGTAAATATTGATGAGGAAGAAAGAAAAGGAGGTTGCCTAGAAATGTGACATGAGTGATTTGGTTTGTACTACTTACTATTGGGATTTCTAAAACAGAGGGACCTGAGAGCCACAAAAAGCCAAGTAGGGGCTGAGGGGTTCTTTATTGCTTAGCCTACAGCTGTGGTCCAAGGAGGGAGGCTTTTGCATCTGGGAGGCCTTGAGAGCTCATCTGTGTATTGTTTTATGATAGAACTACATCTGTTCCTCAGTGAAGAGACAGTGTTCCTTTCCTTGTGCTCCAGGGAAGCTCATATCTTTATACTTGAGACCTACTGTTGTTTACCAACCCAACTCCCTTTTCCTGGGCATACAGAAAGATGACATTTTCCAGCCTGCTTTGCAGAAAGGTTGGGACCATAGCCCTGGGTTCTGGTCAATAAAATATGGAAGAAAATGATGTACACTACCTCCATCCCTGATCATAAAGCCCCAAAAGATCTCCACACTCTTTTTCTTCTCTGGTAATTGTGGGGCCACGTATTGAGGACTGCAGTGTCACAGAGGGAAGTAAACTGGATCCCTGAGGCTTGGAGGCCTATCACCAAAAAGAGTACCCAGCTTGCATCACACATTAAACCACTGAGAGTTCAGATTTTGTTAATGCTATAAATTCTAGCCTATGAAAAAATACATGTGTTTTTAAAAAACTAGTTGTTCTTAGGACTTTCTTGATTCACTGAAAGTTTCTTGAGATCAAAGACTATGGCATCCATAACTTATGCTTCTAATTTGACTTTATATATATTCAATGTACAGTGACAGTTGGAATGAAATTTACCTACTTTCTAGTCATGCATTGGACCTGTCCAGAAATGTGGATGTTTCAAGGATCCACTAATATCTTTGGTTTAACAGAGAGGAGATTCCCATGGCAGCCAGCTCTGGGACTGGCCCAAGTGTCAGACCATTGACGGCTGCTCAGCTGTATATACCAGATTGAAGCATATAAAGTCATCAATTGATTTCTGGCAAATTAATGTAATTTACCCTACACTGTTGTTGTTAAGTGCCGTTGAGTCATTTCCGACTCATAGCGACCCCATGTACAGCAGAACGAAACACTGCCCAATCTTGCGCCAGCCCCACAATCCCTGCTATACTTGAGCCCATCATCGCAGCCACCGTGGAGTACACAAATTAGCCTAGCAGCCTTCATGGGCACCTTATAAGATCCACATAGTTTTCTATTATGTTATTTATTAGTGACCTCTATTTCTTATAGAAAAGTAAATGAAAATCTCCAGAAGAAAAAGTTCAGAAATGAAGACTATCCATTAATCCCAATATATGTTATCAATTTAATTTGTGTGCCAGTGATAATGGTTACCACTTTTGAGAATGTACTGTGTGTGAAGCACTTTACATTCTCTATCTTTAATCTTTAGTCAAGGTAGATGTTACATTCTTCAATTTAAAGAGGGAGAAATGGATTCTTATAAAAGTTAAATAACTTGCTGATGGTCACTTATCTAGTATTTTGCAGTGCCAAGATTAAAACCTAGATTTATTTGTTATCAAATTTCAGGCTACTTTCACTAGGCTAGAGACTACAAATTTGGGACACACAGGCTTGTCTGTGGATGGACTTCAAGATGCATGAACCCTTGAAAATATTATACATTCTTTTTCTAAGGAGAGGGGTACAGAGCTTTCACCATACCACCTAAGAAGTATGCTATCTCCCAAAACTTTGAACAGATTTCACAATTATTGGTGCTGAACAATTTACTTAAAAATTGCTCTATTATAAGTGGTTAAAGTTAATACAATGAAATTGTACCATGGTAATGTATAATATTAAAAAGGGGGAAAACTGAATGAAGGATATACAGATATCTCTGTTCTATGGTTGCAACTTTTCTGTAAAACTAAAATTATTCCAAAATAAGAATTTTATTTAAAATTCCTTAAAAAAATTAATACAGTGAAAAGCAGTGTAGTGTGGTAGTGAAGGACCCCAGTCCTAGACTATCTGGTTCAAATCTTGACTCAACATGACTGGGCAATTTACTTAACTTCTGGTACTTTTATTCCTCAGCTTTAAAATGTGAGTAATAATACATACCTGATAGGGCTATTGTGAAGATTAAAATAATTCATGAAAGAACTTAGAATAGTACCTGCAAATTCTATGTATTCAATAAATTACACAAATATACATATTACAATAATAGTTATAAGTATTAAATAGAAGGCACTTTGTCAATAGAACATGATAAAGAATATTTGTTCATACAATATAAGAAAGAAGGAAATCTAAAATACTATGAAGCTCTCTCTCCTCCCCAGTAATACTAGGGGAAAGGTTTAAATATGCTATAGATTATGGTTTTGGGATAGGTTATGGAGAGTTTGTAAGAATGAATTATATCCTTGGGAGCTTTGGTAGTGGAGTGCCTAAAGCACTTGACTGCTGACCAGAAGGCTGGCGGTTCAAACCCACCAGCCACTCCTCGGAAGGAAGATGGGGCAATCTACTTCCATAGTGATACTGCCTTGGAAATCCAAGGAGGGGTCACTATGAGTCTGTCCTACTTGAGGGCCCATAACAACAACAACCATTGTAAACTGACAATCTCAATCACCATTGTACTTATCATATCTCTTCTACAGATGTTAACATTTGCAGGTGTCACTTAAAGCTTTTTGTGTGCTAATTTCAGTATAAACACCTTATTTAAAAAGTGCTAAATCTATTAGAATAGTACTTCCTTACACTCTCTGAGAGAGATGTTTCAAGGGGACAAAGTCTGTTAGGTCTATACTTGCTGAGACCCACTCTCTATGCCCTTACTCTGTGCACCCTGTGCCATGTACTGATAGAGGACACTCTCGCCTCTGTGGAAGTAGAACAAAGCCTCCAAGGCTTTCCCAGGTTAAAAATGACAGACATGCATAAGAATAAAATAAGACATTTAAACTCTCTTCATTTCATAATAATTAAAACATTTTCAATGCATAAATACATGGACTCTTTTGACTAGGGAGCCAAGGCTGAACATTCTGGTTCGATATTATTCGACTCACAGCAACTCCATGTGAAACAGAACAAAACACCATCTAGTTTTTTGTCACCCTCACAATCATTGCTGTTTGATCTCATTATTGCAGCCACTGTGTTGATCCATCTTGTTGAGGGGCCTCCTCTTTTTCAGTGATCCTCTGCTTTTCTAAGCATGATGTCCTTTTCCAGAGATTGGTCCCTCCTGGTAACATGTTCAAAGTAAGGGAGATGAAGTCGCTCCATCCTCCCTTCTAAGGAGCATTCTGGCTGTACTTCTTCCAAAACACGTTTGTTCATTCTTCTGGCAGTCTAGGGTATATTCAATAGTCTTTGCCAACACTGTAATCCATAATCAGTTCTTCAGTCTTCCTTATTCATTGTCCAGCTTTTACTTACATATGATGCAAAGGAAAACATCATGGCTTGGGTCATGCATACCTTAGTCCTCAAAGTGACATCTTTGCTATATAACATTTTAAAGATATCCTTTGCAGCAGACTTGCTCAATGCAATAAGTTTGATTTCTTGACTGCTGCTTCCATGTGCATTGATTGTGGATCCAACTAAAGTGAAATCCTTGACAACTTCAATATTTTGTGTGTTTCTCATGATGTTGCTTATTAGTCCAGTTTTGAGGAATTTTTGTTTCTTTATTTTGAAGCATAATCCATACTGAAGGCTGTAATCTTTGATCTTCATCAATAATTGCTTCAAGTCTTCTTTACTTTCAGCAAGCAAGGTTGTGCCATCTGCATATTGCAGGTTGTTAATGAGTCTTCCTCCAATCCTGATGCCATGGTCTTCTTCATATAGTTGAGCTTCTCAGATTATTTGCTCAGCATACAGATTGAATAAATATGGTGAAAGAATACAACTCTGACACACACATTTCC
This sequence comes from Orycteropus afer afer, assembly GCF_000298275.1. NCBI lineage: Eukaryota > Metazoa > Chordata > Mammalia > Tubulidentata > Orycteropodidae > Orycteropus > Orycteropus afer. The sequence continues at coordinate 176,583 of NW_006922443.1, forward strand.
TGAATTTAAATCATGCCATATCCCCTTGTTGTGTTTGAATGACCGCCTCTTGGTCTATGTACAGGTTCCTCATAAGCACAATGAATAGTTCTGGAATTCCCTTTCTTCACAATGTTATCCATAATTTGTTATGATCAACAAAAGTTGAATGACTTTCCATAGTCAGTAAAGCACAGGCCAATATATTTCTAGCATTCACTTCTTTCAGCCAAGGTCCACCTGTTATCAGCAATGGTATCCCTCATTCCACATCCTCTTCTGACTTCAGCTTAAATTTCTGGCAGTTCCCTGTCTATGTACTGCTGCAAGAATTTTTGAAAAATTTTTAGCAAAATTTTACTTACAGGTGATATTAATGGTATTATTCAAGAATTTCCACATTTGTTGGATCACGTTTCTTTGGGATGGGCACATATTTGGATATCTTTCTGTCAGATGGCCATGTAGCTCTCTTCCAAATTTTTTTGGCATAGATGAGTGAATGCTTCCAGCATTGTATCCATTTGTTGAAACTTCTCCATGAGTATTCTATCAAATCCTGGAGTATTGTTTTTCATCTATTTCCTTAGTGCCACTTCAACTTCTTCCTTCAATATCATTATTTCTGATTATATGTTACTTCCTGAAATGGCTGAATATTGACCAATTCTCCTTGGTACAGTGACTGTGTATTCCTTCTATCTTCTTTTGATGCTTCCTGCATCTTTCAATATTTTGCCCATAGAATCCTTCAATATTGCAGCTCAAGGCTTGAATTTTTTTCTTCAGTTCTTTCAGCTTGAGAAATGCTGAGTGTGTTCTTCCCTTTTGGTTTTTTAGCTCCAGGTGTTTGTACATTTCATTTTTAATACTTTATTTTCTTGAACCACCATTGAAATCTTCATAGAAACCTCAGCCATTTTACTTTATCACTCATTCCATTCACTTTAGCTACTCTAAGTTCAAGAGCAAGTTTCAGAGTCTCTTCTGACATCCATCTTAGTCTTTTCTTTCTGTCTTATTTCTTAATGTTATTTTGCTTTCTTCATGTATAATATCCTTAATGTAATGTCATAACTCATCTGGTCTTCAGTTATTTGTGTTCAATGCATCAAATCTATTCTTGAGATAGTGCCTAAATTCAGGTGGGTTATACTCAAGGTTGTATTTTCGCTCTTGTGGACTTGTTTTAATTTTTTTCATCTTTAATTTGTACTTGCATAGGAGCAATTGATTGTCTATTCCAAAGTCAGCCTCTCACATTGTTCTGACTTGTATCTCCATTGTATCTTTCCACAGATGTTATTGATTTATTCCTATGTATTCCATCTGGTGGGATGCACGTGTATATTTGCCTTTTATGTTGTTGAATAAAGGTACTTGCAATAAATAAGTCATTGGCCTTGAGAAATTCTATTTGGCAAGTTTCTGTCTCCAAGGCCATATTTTCTGACTACTGATTACTGATTCTTCTTCTTTACTTCCAACTTCTGCATACCAATCAGTAGTAATTATCAATTGGTACAACTATTGGTCTCTCCCCATACAAAAAAAAAAAAAAGGAATAGCAAAGGAAATCAAAGATGCATGAAAACAATAGTCCAAAGGACTAATGGACCAGGTGGACCCAAAGGTGACTAAGGCCAATTTGACTGCATTTTTTTTATCAATTTCAGACTGCAGAAGTTGGCAAAAATCTTCAATTTCTTCGTGTTTGGCATTAGTCATTGGTGCATAGATTTGAATAATAATTATTAACTGCTCATCCTTGTAAGTATATGGATATTATCCTAACACTAAAAGCTGTACTTCAGGATAGGTCATAAAATGTTCTTTTTGACAATGAGTGCAATAGCGTTCCTCTTTAATCTGTCATTCCCAGCACAGTTGGCTATGATTGTCTGATTCAAAATGGCCAATACCAGTCTATTTAAGCTCCTTTTAGCATGGAATATTGATCTTTATGCATTCCATTTCATTTTTGATGATTTCCAGTTTTCCTAGATTTGTATGTCATACATTCCACATTGTGATTATTAATGGATATTTGCAGCTGTTTCTTCTCATTTTGAGTCATGCTTCATCAGCATGAAGGTCTTGAAAGCTTTACTCCATCCAAGTCATTAAAGTTGACTCTACTTTGGGAAGGAAGTTCTTCCCCAGCCATATTTTGAGTGCTTTCCAACCTGAGGGACTCATCTTTTGGCACTATGTCAGAAACTTTTCTGCTGTTATTTATAAGATTTTCTTTTTTAATTGTAATTTGACTGAAAATTTACAGAGCAAATTGGTTTTTCAATAAATGATTTATACATGTTTTGTTTCATGACATTGACTGTAATCCCCACAATGTAACATCAGTCTTCTCCTTTCCTTTGTGTACTGTTTCCATTAGTCCTTCTTTCCTATCCCTTCCTGCCTTCTGAGCTTTATCCCTGAGAACATGTTGCCCTTTGGATCTTGTATGGTTGGTTGTTCTAAGGGGTACATACCTCTCAGTGTTATTGTGCATCTTATAGTCATGTCTATCGTTTGGCTAAAAGTTGAGCCATGGGATTAAGGTCAGTTCCAGGCTTGAAAGGTGATAAGGGCCATTTTCTCAGGGGTTCCAACAGTGTCTCTCAGACCAGTAAGCCTAGTCTTTTGTACAACTTTGAGTTTTGTTCCACATTTTTCTCTCACTGTGTCCAATATCACCTACTATTGTGATTCCTTTCAGAGCTGTCAACAGTGGTAGGTGGGTACCATCTAGTTCTGGTCTCAGGGTCTTGAAGGCTGGGGTACACATGGTCCATCAGTCCTTTGGACTAATTAATTGTGTCTATGTGTCTTTGATTTTCTTCACTATTCTTTTTTTTTTTTTTGGATGGGGAGAGACCAATAGTTGTACCACTAGATGGCCGCAAGCAAGTTTTTAAGACTCTAGTCACTATTCACCAAAGCAGGAGGTAGAACATTGTCTTTGTGGACTTCTATGACAATTTACCTTGAAGCCCCTGGTAGTGTGATCCTGAAACACCAGGCCCAGAGACCCCCTCCCTTAAGGTGTTTGGTTATGGGTAAGAAATTTTCATAATTTTTCCCTCTGTATGTTCTACTATATACATGGATATTTTTGAAGTACATGTAAATACATATGTAGAAATATTCTCTGCAACTCCATGGTGGAATCTACCACAAGTAGCTGAGTAGCTGCTTTGGGTACATGGTCTGCTTCCCATATATAAGAAGCAGATTTGGGAATGGTCTCTAGCTTATGGCATGCTTGAACCCTGCATGTAGCCATGTCATTGTTCAGCAGCCTGCCATGTTCTGCCAACCTTGGGACTTACAATGGACTTGAATTAATGGACTGCCATGTAGTTTGGTAACATCTGGACTGTCCCATTTTATTTATTGACCTTGGGCTTGTTAGCCTCAGCAGCCAGTAGCTGCCTGAGTGAAGAGATGCCTCTAGATTCAGTGGGCTGGGAGCAAGAGGCAGAACTGAACCCCAAGGTTGAGGGGCTTTCACCCAGCCCCTAGAGCCTGGCACTTTGAACTCGGACTTAAAGCCTCCAAACTGTAAGAGAATAAATTCCTGTTTCTTCAAGCCATTTCAAAGGTGGTATATTCTTCTCAGAGTGGCATTAGCTAACTAAAACAATGGGTTTTGACCCTTTGTCAAAGATTAACTGTCCATAGATGGATGGATTTACTTCTGGGTTCTCAATTCTGTTTCATCAGTCTACATGTCTGTCATTGTACCAACACCAGGCTGTTTTGACTACCATGGCTTTATTAGGTTTTGAGATCAGGGAGTGTGATGTCTCTTACTTTGTTCTTGTTTGTAGTGCTTTTCTTTCCTTTCACTATAAGTTGGTGATTAGTTTTTCCATCTCTTTAAAGAATGATGATGGAATCTGTATTGGATTGCTTTATATCTAGATTACTTTAAGTAGTACTGACATTTTCACAATGTTAAGTCTTCCTATCCACAGACATGGCATATTCTTCCATTTATGTAGGTCTCTTTTTATTTCTTTTAGTAATGTTATATAATTTTCTTTGTATAGGTCTTTTGTGTCTCAGCTTACATTTATTCCTAAGCACTTCATCTTTTGGGTGGTTATTGTAAATGGTATTGTTTTCCTGATTTCTTTTCAGAACTCTCTTTGTTAGTGTACAGGAATTCAACTGATTTTGTATGTTGATCTCATACTTTGCCACTTTGCTGAATCCTTCTATTACTTCCAGTAGCTTTCTTGTCCAAGGCAAAGGGAAAAAATCACACCTCTCTGGTCACCACTCACTAAGAGTGGGTGCCCATGCAGTCCTAGGCATCTGATTACTGCCCTGATGAGAATGCTGCTTGCAGTAATTCAAAATGGCTGCACTGTGCCAGGCCAGTTTACAGTTCAATACTTCCTATGTCTCCCTGTTTGCTGTTTTCATTCAGTTTCTTCTTCTAATAGGTATTTAATCTATTTCCTTATCATTTCCTTTGAAACTCAAGGTTCCAGGATTATCCTTTGTATCTGTTTCATTTGGTTCCTTGAATCTTTGTTGTAGAGGGTCTGGGTAGTAGATGTGCCTACTATGCCATCTTGGATCTTACCCCAGCTGTTCTCTCAGAAGATTTTCAATGACCAATTTTTTTAGAAGTATATCATCAGATCTAAGTTACAGCTATTGGTCTCTTTCCATCCAGAGCAAAGAAAAGTGACAAAAAGCAAAGACTCAGGGAATTGATTAGGCCAAAGGACTAATGGACCACAAAAACCACAGCTTCCACTAACTGAGAACAGAAGAACTGAATGGTGCACAGCTACCAACATAGACTGCTCTGACATGGATCACAATACAAGGTACCACCAAATAGAGTGGGAGAAAAAGGTAGAACAAAATTCAAATTTATAAAAAAGACCAGACTTACTGGTCTAAGAACCCCTGAGATTATGGCCCTTAGACATGCTTCTAACTTAGAAACTGAAACCATTCCCAGAGATCCCCTTTCAACCACATAAAAGATAGGCCTATACATGAATAGACTATTAAGCATAACCCAAAATGCACAAATAGCAGAAGAGAAACTAGATGAATGGGAACTTCTAAAAATTAAATTTTTATGTGCTTCCAAAACTTCTCCAAAAAAGTCAAAAGAGAACCTACAGATTGGGAAAAAATATTTGGCAATGACAAATCTGACAAGGACTTACCTCTAGAATTTATAGAAAACGCCAACACATCAACAACAAAGAGACAAATAATCCTATTTAAAAATGGGCAGAAGACGTGAATAGACATTTCACCAAAGAGGATATTCAGGTGGCCAGCAAACATATGAAGAAATGCTCATGATCATTAGCCATTAGAGAGATGCAAATCAAAACAACAATGAGATACCATCTTGCCCCAGGACTAGTAGCAAAGTTCAACAAGACAGAAAATAACAAACGCTGGAGAAGATGCAGAGAGATTGGGACTCTCATACACTGCTGGTGGGATTGTAAAATCATACAACCACTGTAGAAAGCAGTATGGCTATACCTTAAAAAGTTGGAATTAGAAATACCATTTGACTCAGCCATTCCATTACTAGATATATATCCTAAAGAAGTGAGAGCCATGGCAAGAACAGACATATGTACACCCATGTTCATTGCAGCACTTGTTTACAATAGCCAAAAGATGGAAACACCTAGGTGTCCACCAACAGAAGAATGAATAACCAAACTATGGTACATACACACAATGGAATACTATGCAACCCTAAAGAATAACGTAGAATCTCCAAAACACCACATAACGTAGATGAACTTGGAGGACATTATGCTGAGTGAAATAAGTCAATCACAGAAGAACTAATATTGTATTAGACTGTTATTGTAAAAAGTCAGGAACGGTTTATATATGTAAGGAAATTTTCTTTGTTGGTTACCAGGAGTAGGAGGGGAGCGGAGAGAACACTATTAGATAGGTAGAGACAAGTATTGATTTGGGTGAAGAGAAGGACAATGTACCAAATGTGAATGATCAACACGGTGGCATCAAGGAAGAGGAAAAGAAAGACATAGAGAGGTACACAGGATTTACAGACAACAAAGATGAACCCTTCTCCACATACAGTACTGCATTGTCAGTGAAGGCAAACATGAGTATATGGGTGGATAGATGGGTGGACAGGCTGAACTATTAGGTATGTTTATGGAGGGGGCAGTGTACCAAAGACCATGTATAGGGGTTGGCAGACAATGTTTCTACAAGTGTATTGCTATGTTCTGTAAGAATTCCCAGGTATATAGTAGAGCTGACAAGGGACAAGGTTGTAGTCACTTCTTGGCCACAGCCAGCTACCCAGAGGGAGTGAGTAGTTGGACCTGCGGGCTTGGGACCATAGTTGCAGGGAACATCAAGCTCAATTGGTGTAACATACTACACAAAACACTGCTCCGCATCTTCTTTGGTGAGTAGCAACTGAGATCTTAAAAGCTTGCAAGCAGCTATCTAGATGCAATGATGGGTCTCTCCTCATCCAGAGAAAAGAAAAATGAAGAAAACCAAAGATTCATGGAAAAAATTAGTCCAAGCGACTGGTACACCATGTGATCCTCAGCCTATATGGCTATGAGACCAGAAGAACTAGATGGTGCCCAGCTACTATTGTCAACCACTCGGAGTGGGGATCTATGTAGGAGATCCTAGATAGAGTGGGAGAACAATATGAAACAAAACTTAAAATCATTTGGAATAAAGAAAAAGGAACCAGGTTTGCTGGTCTTATAAAACCTAATGGGACCACTGAGACTATGGCCCCTAGCTGCCTTTCAGATCTGGAACTGAACCCACTCCTGTGGCTTCCAGCCAAACAGAAGACAGGCATATGAGGTGAACATTTACCTGAGGTAGATACACTCCTTGGAGAAATCAATCATGGGAGAATAGAAGGGCTGTATATGCACTGGGAGATAGCTCAGGGGGCAGGAGCACATGGAGGGAAGGACACAAGGAAGAGGTAACTATGGGGAGGAAATGGGAGGGAGCTTTTGCGTTGTGGTAAATTGTAGTCAATGTCATGAGACAAAGTGTATGTGAGCTGCTGTATCAAAAGTGAATTTGCTCCATAAACTTTCACCCAAATCGCAATTTAAAAAAAAAAAAAAAAAAAAAAAGACGGGCCAATAAAGTGAAAAATAACACCCAGGAGGAATAAACTTCTCAGAGATATCATTTATACAAGACCAAAAAGGTAGCATTTGAACAAAAGCAAAGTTAAGAATTCACGTAGAGGGAGGAAAACTGGGCAAAAGGAAAGGAATAAACCAAAGATGAAATGGAGGAGAGTGCTGACAGATTGTGGGGATTGCAAGCAATGTCACAGAACAATCTGTATAAAAATGGCTGAATGGGAAACTGATTTGTAAACTTTTACCTAAATCACAATAAGATATTTAAAAACAACAACAAAAAAAGGAAGTAAATTAACAAGGCCTTCTTTATCTTAGTCTGGAAGCTGCACTGAAATCAATCTACCCTGAGTGACACTTCTGGTATTTGTAACACTGTTGCCATAGCTTCCAAAATCACAGCAACATACAAGCCACCGCAGTATGACAAACTGCCAGAAGAGTGTTAGGTTTTTTCCCTCCCAGGAAGAAAACTCTTTCGGATGGTTATTGTTTAGCCATGGAATAAATTCCTACTCCTAGTGACCCTAGAGTAGAACTGCCCCATAGGGCTTGGTAGGCTTTAATCTTTAGAGGATCTGATGGTCTCTTCTCCCATGGAGCTGGTGGGTTTGAACCACCAACCTTAGCCGAAATGCTTAATCATTCTGCCACTTCTTTTGGATGGTTAGTGAACATGAAATCTGCTTCTGGTGAGGTTCTGTGCCCTAACAGGAATGCATTTAAAACCAAAGAAAAGACTAATGCATAAGAGAGTTCGGAAACTCATGTCACAAAAGTTATTTTAATGTGGGCCTTTTCATGGAAGCATGCTGAAGGCTTTCTTTTGCCTTTTGGGAAGGTAGACAGCAAGGACTTGAGCAAGGTTATATCCCTATCTTGATTACACTGCCAGACTGAAAATTCAAGAAAGGCCAAAGACTTGACAGCCTTGAAAATAATCAACCTAGTCATCTTTCCCTCAAAACATTCGAAGAATGGTTGGCATTATACTTCACAGAACTATCTATAGTTTGAAGACTGCCACCTTCTGACTCTTCACCTTTTCCCTAAGCCCCTTTTCATCTATTAACATAAACCTTTACTGCAAAAGACCTTGCTTAACACTAGTTAAAAAGAAAAGAAAAAAGAAGGCTTCAGACAAATTTCATTAAATGCACAAATACTAAAATGTTATTTTGAAAGTTGACTGAAAAATCATACACTTTGATATTACTACTGATAACTCTCCCAGCTATTTTTCATAGATGTGGTCTTGATGAAAAACTTGGTTGAGACTCCTGGCTTGATGGCCGTAAAACAGATTTCAGAGATTAATAAGAATATTACCATCTTGAGCTAAAGCCCTAGCAACGAATTTCACTGACAATAAATGCTAATTGATAATTAATAAAAGGGAATCTATAGAGGTCTAGGAACATACAGTTCCCCTTGTCCCAATCAGAGGTATAGTTTTAAAAGAAACCAAGAACAGAAAATTACTGAAAGAAATTAAATCAGTCTGGTCAGTATGTCAAGTTACACAAACAGGGATGGGGGTAGAGTGGCCCCATTTTCTTTGTTTAACTTCCATTCTAATTCCTAACTCCTAAGCATAAGCAGACCACTTGGCTGGACTGTCTTGCGCTTTCTCATTGTCATTCTCAGAAACAAGGTCTGAATTTATCATCATTAACGTCTCCAGTGATTTTGGAGCAGTATGTATTAGATACAAGTTTCAATAAGGAAATCACATGTAAATAAAAGATGGGAGAAAAAGGGATTTAAAATAATCTTTGCCATTGATTCTGAGGCAATATGATTTTTCTAGTGGAAAGCACCCAGGATCTTCCTATGTTGGGTTACATTTGAGTTTCCCTAACTCTCCTACCCCTTTATATACAGTCTTTTTTCCAACTAAAACAAAGAATTGGTTGTTTGCTAAGTCACACAGTCTGGTGTGGCTATATGAATATATGAGTATAATAACAATGAACTTTTTACTGAAAGTATCAGTCTTGTGTATGCTGGAGTGTTTCTTTCAAAGCAATCCCATTGGGAGGCAGCATCATCGTGCCACTGCTCCAGATATTTCTGAAACCTCTTTATAATTTTCTTTTGTGATTGCAGCATATTATTATCTTTAGTTTGAAGCAAATCTTCAAACTTTGAGGATATGCTTTTCTTTTGAAATTAGTTCAAGGTCATTTAGAGATAAATTTAGTGATTGAAATCGGGCAAATATTATTTGAGGTCAAAACTTTTAAATTTAAAATATTATAATAATAATAAAGCAGATTATTATTTTTAATTATTATTATTTTTAAATAATACAGATCTCCTGAAGCTCAATTGCAGTTCCCTATGAATTTAGGAGTTCTGGTAGCATAGTCTGACTCGAGGGCACATAACAACAACAACAACAACAGGTAGCATAGTGCCTAAGGTACTTGACTGCTAACCAGAAAGCTGGCGGTTCAAACCCACCAGCCACTCCTCGGAAGAAAGGTTGGGCAATCTACTTCGTAGTGATACTGCCTCAGAAACCCAAGGAGGAGTCTCTATGAGTCAGGTCCAACTCGACCGCACATAACAACAACAACAATGAATACAAAGTATTAAGGTTATCAGCCAGGTTTGCAGTCTCTTTACCCTTGTCTGAGTAACTGCCTGCTTTCTTCACCAATTGCCACAGTGATGGGTACTTTTGAAAATGTCTTTCCCAGGGAAGGCTTTGCATAAACGTTATTAAGACGCTATCAATTTTGGATTACTTGGTAGCTGGGTGTGGCAGTGGTTAAAGCACGTGGCTGCTAATCAAAAGGTCAGTGGTTAAACCCCATAAGCCACTCTGTGGGAGAAAGATATAGCAGTGTGCTTCCCTAAAGTTACAGCCTTGGAAACCCTATGGGGGCAGTCATAATCAACTCAATGGAAGTGGATTTTCTCTCTCTTTTTTTTGGGGGGGGGGTTGGGTGTGATAAGTTCTTATTTAGGGCTAGACTTTCTTGTAAAATAAGCATTTACTTTAAAAAATAAAAATTCCTTTCATTTCTAAATGATAAGGAGAAGGAGAATTCTTGAAGGTTAGTGCAACCAACATATAATCCTCTCCATTCTGGGTTAGCTTCCTTGGAGGAGAAAGTCAGACTGCCTCCTGAGTTGGCACAGAGCCCATTGCCTTGACAACTGCTTCTCCAAATCTGACACCAGGCGCCACCTGGTGTCCTTATCAAGTAGATACAACAAATAGTCAACCCATTAAAGGAAAAAGCTGTGGAGCAAAAGAGTTTTTATGGAGGGAGAAGGAAGTCTGAAGTGCATACCAAGATTGGAATACAAATGGAACCTGGGAAATCAGCCCTGACCAAACAAGGAGTAACAATACATGTATCTTCTTTAACACACGGAATATAAAGGTAATATATGAGTGATCATAATGTACATAATTATTTCTTTTTTAAAACAAAAAATGGTTGTTATGGAAAGCCATGATATTTCCAATTGCCTCGTATGCATGTGAGAATAAGGAAGACTGAAAAAGAGTTGATGCTTTTGAGTTGTGGTGCTGGTAAAGAATGCTGAAAGTACCATGGACTGCTAAAAGAACTAACAGATCTGTCCTGGAGGAAGTGCAGCCAGAATGCTCCTTGGAAGCAAGAATGGCCAGACTTGTCTCACCTATTTTGGTCATGTTGTAAGAAGGGACCAGTCCCTGGAGAAGGATGTCATGCTTGGTAGGGTGGAGGGTCAACGAAAGAGGGGGAGGCCTTCAACGAGATGGATTGACACGGTGGATGTGATGATGGGTTCAAGTATAGCAGGGATTGTGGGGCTGGCGCGGGATCGGGCAGTGTTTCGTTCTGCTGTGCATGGGGTCGCTATGAGTCGGAAACGACTCCACGGCACTTAACAACAACAACAACATGGAAAGGACAACAGAATAGAAGTCAGATATCTTTAGTATTAATTCCAGTTTTATCATTAATCGCACATCTGCGGTTACATGGTAGGCCCTTCAGTAGGTATTCGTGCCTGGCCTGTGCTAAGTGCTCTATGTAGACTATTCCATTCAAACCTCAGACTACCTAACACTAAAGGTAGATATTAAAATTCCATTAGGAAACTGAACTAAAAGAGGTTAAATAACTTGCCCAAGGTCATACAGCTAGTGAGTGGAGAAACTTAAATACGAATATTTTTACTTGCTATCATGCCTGCTACACTGTGTAGACAATAAAGAAAACCCTTATCTGTGTGATGCCAGAGTCAACACCCTTAATCACTACACATCCTGCCATTGGTTTCATATCCTAAGACAATCTAAGCTGAGGTTTAGGATGTCTGCTTCCCCTTTCAATTACCTGTGCAATGTTGTAGGAATTGGCATTTGAGTCTGAATTTAGGGGATTTAACTACATGGAAGAGAATCTTGGCGGTGCAAATGGTTAACAAGCTCAGCTACTACCTGAAAGGTCAACAGTTTGAGTCCACCCCCTCAGAAGAAAGGCCTGGTGATCTACTTCTCCAAAACCAGCTATTGCAAACCCTGTGGATCCCAGTTCTACTCTGACACACATGGGCTCTCCATGGGTCAGAGTCAACTGGATAGCAGCTGGTATGGTATCTCTAACTATAAGAAAAGCCTCATCATCTTAGTTAAAGGGCAAGAAGACAGAATATAAGAGAACAGAAAGCATAACAAAACCCCTTCATTGGTCTGATCAAGGGTTGAAAATCTTTTTACTGGAAGTGAAAGTGTTTGCTCATACATAAGGTGATCCCAAATTGTTATAGAAGTTTGTCACCAACCTTTTTGTGATCTCCTGGCCTCAGCTAAAATCAAAGTTTTCCCAGTAAAAGTCAGGGTTCCCAGAGCTGTTTCCACCACCCCGTGGCTGTTTGACTCTCCATCTTTGTGCAAGTGCCAAAGATTGCGTCAAGCCACTGCAGCAACAGTGTACACCATTCTTTCAGCTCTCCGAGCCATCAATCTCACCAACACCGCTCACAGACGGGGCTTGAGCCAGAGATGAATCACAAACATAAGGAAAGAAAAATGTATAAACATATGGAGCAAATAAAACTCTCTTGAAAAGTGGCAGAATTTATTTTCACTCTCCAGGAGCTGTCCTCTAGATTTGCAAACCTTCACCTTCTTGAAAAAGCATCTGGAAATCTAGAATTACTTTCATCTGGAAAACTCATGAACCATGACTCCTATATTTTGTATCTATTTCCCACTTGAGACTTTTGAGAGCACTACAGGAAGAGCATTTTCTCTCATCATTTACTATCTCCACTCTTGAGAGGTTTAGGACTAGTTTAAATAAACTCATATAGAAAAAAAATAATAATTTGAATCCTAGGAAAGCTTTGGAGTAGATGAGATCATAGCTATGAAAGTTTGTACAATCTGAAAAACACTGAGAGTGTATCAGTCAGTGTCAGTCAAGAAAATAAAGACACTATGAGTATTATGGGAATAAAGGATTTATTACAGGATTAGACTTTCCTCTAATGTGAGAGGAGCTGGGGAAGTAAAGGTCTGGAAGGGGAAGTAAGAGAATCAGAGAATGAGTCATTAATCAATCCACCTAAACCCTTGACACAGATGGACATGTTATTCGACCTCTCCAAATCCCGGTTTCCTCATTTGTAGTGGTAATGAACAGAGTCTCTAGAACCTGACTCCTTACGTTTAAATTCTGTATCTGCCACTTGCTAAGTGTATAACCCTGGGGAAGTGTCTTAGTTCTCCAGTGCTGCTATAACTGGAAATACCACAAGTGGATGGTAACAAACAGGAATTTAGTCTCTTACAATTTGGGAGTCTAGAACTCCAAATTCAGAGTGTCAGATCTAGGGGCTGGGTGAAGACCCCTTGACTTTGGGCTTCAGCTCTGCCTCTTGTTCCAGGCCCATTGCAGCTACAGCCTTGCTCTAACTCAGGCAGCTGTTGACTGCTGAGGTTGATGAACCCAAGGGTCTACAGGTAAAATGGGCCAATCCCAAGATTGGTAGGCAACACAGCAGGCCACTGGTTCAAGTTCAGGAACTGGAGATGAAGATTCCAGGATCCAAATGCAGGATCCAATTGTGCCAAAAAGCTAGAGACCTTCCTCAAAGCTTCTCCTTATATTCTGGAAGCAGGTGACACCCCAAAGGCAACTAATTAGCTGCTCACAACAGATTCCACCTTGGACGTAATTACACCATATCTAATCTCATCATGGGGAATAACCACATCCAGCTGCCAAGCTACTCAAAACCATGGCCCAGCCAAGGTGACAACCCACCTTATCTACCACAGCAAGTTATGTCACTTCTCTGTATCTCATCTCTTCATTTGAAAAATAATAATAACAGCATCTATACAGTTCTGCTCATATTTGACACACATAGAGTCACCATGAGTTAGAATTAATTCAACTGGTGGTTTTACCTAATAAGGTTGTTGCAGGGATTCAATAACTTGATAATTAGAATGTTGTTGTTGTTGTTATGTGTCATGGAGTCAAACCCAACTCATAGCGACCCCTCCTTGGGTTTCTGAGGTGGTATCTCTACAGAAGTAGATTGTCCGACAATAGTGCCTGTAATATGTAAGCACTCAATAAATGTAGCAATAATCTTACCATCATAGGAGCATGGTAATAATTAAACAAGATTCAGCAACTACCTTACTGCTTAAGGCACGATAAGTTCTCAGTAAACACTAGGTATGAGCTATGATAATTCCAGAATTTGAGTCAGGGACATTGTAAGGACAATGTGGAAAAAGTTCAGAGGTTGGAAATACCACAGCTGGGATGGCTTTAAGAAACAGAAGTTTATTCTTTTATAGTTTTGGAGGTTAGAAGTCCAAGTTCTAGGTATCAGGCTCTAGGGGATGGGTGAAATCCCCTCTGCCTTGAGCTTCAGCTCTGCTGCTTGCTCCTGGCCCACTGAAGCTAGAGGTTTTTCTTCACTCAGACAGCTGCTGGCTGCTGAGGCTAACAAGCCCAAGGTCAACAAATAAAATGGCACAGTCCTGATATTACCAAACCACATGGCAGGCCATTGATTCAAGTCTGTTAAAAGTCCCAGGATCAGCAAAGCATGTCAGGCTGCTGAATGAAGACTGAGCTACATGCAGGGTTCAAGGACGTCACAAAGGTACAGACCAATGCCAAAGCTTCTCCTTATATATGAGAAGCAGACCACATCTCTCAAGCAGCTACTCAGCTGCTCGCAGCAGATTCCACCATGGAGTTGATTGTCAGTCTCATCATGGGGAATAACTACGTCCAGCTGCCCAGCCACTCAACCAGGCCCAGCCAAGTTGACAACAACCTTAACTACCACAGACAGTTGAGGAACAACAAATAGTATGGCTAGAAGATAGGTTCTGAGGGGGACCAATGGGGCTGTGGCTAGAGAGACATGTCAAGTCTAAAACAGGAAGCACTTGAATATCGTATAAACAATAGAGAGCCACAGTATATCCTTGAGACTGATGTAATGAATGATGTGCTCTTAAAGATTATCTGCCTCAGGCTGTAGATTAAAATGGGAGGATGGTGCTGGGAAATTGAATCTGCAGGGAGAAAGACTAATTAGAAAATTCTTACAATAAATGAGGCAAGCAGTAATGAGGACCTGAATTATGACAGTGAGGATGGAAATGAAGAGAGAAAGTAAAGATATGTCACATGGCAGAACTAAGAGGCCATGGAAACCAAAGAGATACAATGAAGAGGAGATTGTTGTTGCTGTTGTTATTAGGTGCTGTCAACTTGGCTCCAACTCATAACAACCCTATGTACAAGCGAACAAAACATTGCTTGGTCCTGTGCCATCCTCAATTCTTGCTATGCTTGAGTCCATCGTTGCAGCCATTGTGTCAACTCATCTTGTTGAGAGTCTTCCCCTTCTTCACTGACACTCTATTTTGCCAAGCATGATATCCTCCAAGGAATGGTCCTATCTGGCAACATGACCAAAGTAGATGAGATGAAGTCTGGCCATTCTTGCTTCCAAGGAGCATTCTGGCTGCGCTTCTTCTAGGACAGATTTCTTCATTTTGGCAGTCCATGGTACTTTCAGTATTCTTCACCAATACCACAACTCAAAAACATCAACTCTCAGTCTTCCTTATTCATTGCCCAGCTTTCAAATGCATGTGAGGTGACTGATACCATGACTTGGGTTAGGTGGCCCTTAGTCATCAAAACTACATATTTGTTCTTCAACATTTTAAAGAGCCATTTTGTAGTAGATTT
Source organism: Orycteropus afer afer (assembly GCF_000298275.1). Lineage (NCBI taxonomy): Eukaryota > Metazoa > Chordata > Mammalia > Tubulidentata > Orycteropodidae > Orycteropus > Orycteropus afer. The sequence goes on from NW_006922443.1 coordinate 191,971, forward strand.
GCCCAGTGCAATATATCTGATTTCCTGACTGCTGCTTCTATGGGTGTTGACTGTGGATCCAAGTAAAATGAAATCCCTGATGAACTTCAATCTTTTCTCCATTTATCATGATACTGCTTATTGTCAGTTCAGGATTTTTGTCTTCTTTATGTTGAGGTATAATTCACACTGAACACTGTAGTCTTTGATCTTCATCAGTAAGTGCTTCAAGTCATCTTCGCTCTCACCAGCAAGGTTGTGTCATCTGTGTATCACAGGTTGTTAAAGGTTCTTCTTCTAAGCCTGATGCTGCATACTACTTCATATAGTCCAGCTTTTCGGATTATTTGTTCAGCATACAAATTGAATAAATATGGTGAAAAGATACAACCCTGACTCACTTTCTTCCTGATTTTAAACCACGCAGTAGCCCCTTGTTCTCTCCAAACAACATCCTCTTGGCCTATGGACAAGTTCCTGATGAGAATAATTAAGTGTTCTGGAATTCTCATTCTTTGCAATGCTATCCATAATTTGTTATGATTCACACAGCCGAATGATTTTGCGTAGTCATTAAATATAAGTAAACATCTTTCTGGTATTCTTTGTTTTCAGCCAAGATCCATCGGACATTAGCAATGATATCCCTTGTTCCATTTCTTCTTCTGAATCCAGCTTGCATTTCTGGAAGTTCCCTGTCAATATATATACTTCTGCAACCATTTTTGAATTATTGTCACTAAGATTTTACTTGCATGTAATATGAAGAGGAGATATCAAAGGAAATTTTCAGGTTAATGAAATCAGGAAAATAAGTATATTTGAAATATGGCAAAAAAAAAAAAAACCCTAAATATATTAGCAAATCCTACATAACAATGTCTGTGTGTGTATGTGTGTGTGTATATCTATATATCTATCAGTATCTACCTGTATATCTCTATCCATCTATCTATCAAAGATAGATAATTGGTAGATAAATACATATAGGTAGGACACCATAATCATTAGGATTTCTTCCAGTAATTCGAAGGGTGACTTATCAACAGAAAGTCTCTTAGTATAATTTAGCATATTACCAATTGTCATTCTTGTTAGGTGCAGTTGAATCAATTTTTGACTACCGTGGCCCCAACTGACAGAGCAGAATGACTGCATAAGGCTTTCTAGGCTATAATCTTTATGAGAGCAGATTACTAAGTCTTTCACTCACAGGGCCTCTGGGTGGCTTCAAACTAACAACCTTTTGGTTGGCAGCCAAGAGCTTACCCATTACACCATCAGGCTTCCTTATTACTAATTAAAATGACAGGGGTGGGGAAGGCAGTGATTCTGTCAACAGATGAAGGAAAAAAAAAAAAAACATTGCTAGAATTGAACATCCATTATTGTATTAAAACAAAAAAACTCCTTAGCAAATTAGAAATAGAAATTTTAGAACTAGCAATAAAAAATAACTCTTAGCAACTAGAAGATAAATTTCTTAACATAATAAAATATATATACCAAGATTTATAGCAAATGTTATACCTACAGGTATAATATTAGAAGCATTCCTTTTAAAATCAGAAACAACACAAAAACACTCTGGTGGCGTAATGCCTAAGACATTTGACTGCTAACCAGAAGGCTGGCAGTTCAGACCTACCAGTCACTCCCCAGAAGGAAGATTGGGAGACCTACTTCCATAGAGATACTGCCTCGGAATCCTAAGGAAGGGTTGCTATGAGTTGAATCGACTTGACGGCAGTGAGTTTGGTTTTTTTTTAATCACTATTTCTATTCAACATTGCACTAGAGGTCCAAACCAGTACATCAAAGCCAGAAAAATAAGTAAAAGGAATATAAAGTAAGATATAAAACACATTAACATGGTCTACATATAAATGATCTAAAATGAATAAATCATTAATGACTTAATATAATTCATGTTGCAATGTTGCACGATATGAGATCAATATAGAAAAATCAATTGCATTTTTAAATACCAGCAACAGAGAAATATATTTATTTTAAAGATATCATTAATAACAGCAACAACAGAAAAAATAATAATCAGATAATCAGGGATAAATCCTAACTAAAGAGTAGAAGACTTCATGGAGAAAATGATTAAAAAACATTATTACAAATAACCTAAATAAGTGGAGACACATACAACATTCACGGGTAAAAAGACTCAGTATTACACATATGTTAGTTTTCTTAAAATTAATTAATTAATCCAATATAATTTTAACTAAGAATCCAGAAGTTTTTCATAGATTTGACAATATAATTTTAAAATGTTTATGAGAATAGAAGATCAAAAATGATATGACAATTTTGAAGAAAAATAAAATTGAGTGATTTGTCCTACTTAGCATTAATATTTATTATCCATCTTAAGTAATTTGTCACAAATAGACAAAGGACCAAGAACAAAAAAAGAACCCAGAAAATGACACATACAGAAACGTAGTATGTGACATATGTTGCCTCATAGGTCAATAAATCACACCAAAATAATTGCTTTTCTATGTGTGAAAAAAGGTATATCCTTACCTTATACTATAAGCAAAAATCAATTCCAAGTGGATTAAAAACCTGAATGTGGAAAACAAATTAAAAAAAAATAATTAATATATTAACTATCACAAGTATTTGTTTCTCACACAAAACACAAAAAGTATAAACCACAAAAGAAAATATTTGGTGGCGTAGTGCTGAAGACATTTGACTGCTAACCAGAAGGCTGGTAGTTCAAACTCACCATCCACTCCTCGGAAGGAAGACTGGGTTATCTACATCCATAGAGATATTGCCTCGGAAACCCAAGGATGGGTTACTATGAGCTGGAACTGACTCAATGGCAGTGAGTTTGGTTTATACATATA
>NW_006922443.1:194925-216894 GCF_000298275.1 Orycteropus afer afer
TATATATATATATATATACACACACACACACACATACATACATACATACTATAATACCATTTACAAAAAATCCCAAAATGGTGAAGGGAAAAGGGAAAAGCAATATACCAAAAGTGAGTGACCAACCCAATAACATTAAGGAAAAGGAAGACACAAAGAAATGCACAAGAGGTACAGACAACAAAGATAAACACTTTTTCATACAAAATACTACATTATCAGTAAAAACAAACATTAATCTATGGTTGAATACATAGGGGTGATTGTTAGGTGCCATCTCTCACTCACAGAGACCCGATGCATAATAGAACAAAACACTGCCTGGTCCTGTCCCAGCCTCACAATCCTTGCAATGCTTGAGCCCATCGTTGCAACCACAGTGTCAATCCATCTCATGGAGTGTCCTTCCCTTTTTTTCTCCACCTCACAAAGCATGATATCCTTCTCCAGGGAATGGTCCCTTCTGACCACATGACCAAAGTAGGTAAGAGAAAGTCTGGCCATTCTCACTTCCAAGGAGCATTCTGGATGCATTTCTTCCAGGACAGATTTGTTAGTTCTTCTGGCAGTCCATGGTACTTTCAGTATTCTTTGCCAACACCACAACTCAAAAGCATCAACTCTTCTGTCTTCCTTATTCATGGTCCAGCTTTCACATGCATATGAGGTGATTTAAAACACCGTGTGTGGTAGATAAGGTTATGTGTCAGCTTGGCTGGGCCTAGTAGAGTGGCTGGGCAGCTGGATGTAGTTATTCCTCGTGGTGAAATTGGCACTCAATTTCATGGTGGAATCTACTGGAACAGCAGAGTAGCTGCTTGAGGGATGTGGTCTGCTTCTGGTACATAAGCAGCAGCTTTGAGGAAGGTCTCTAGCTTTTCAGCACTCTTGGAACCTGCATGTAACCAAGTTGTTGTTCAGCACCCTGCCATGCCCTGCCGATCTTGGGACTTTCTCTAGACTTGAATCAGTGGCCTGCCGTGTTGTTTGGTAATATTGGGACTGTGCCTTTCTACTTGTTGACCTTGGGTCTGTCAGCCTCAGTAGCCAGCAGCTGTCTCAGTGAAGGAAAACCTCCAGCTTCAGTGAGCAGGGAGCAAGAGACAGAGCTGAAGCCCAAGGTTGAGGGGCTTTCACCCAGCCCCTAGATCCTAGCACTTTGAACTTGGACTTCCAGCCTACCAAACTGTAAGAGAATAAATCCCTGTTTGTGGTTTAAACACCCATTTATGGTATCTTCTATTAGAGCGTCACTGAGGTAACCAAAACACCATGGCTTGGGTAAGGTGCCCTTCAGTCTTCAAAGAGGCATCCTTGCTCATCAGCACTTTAAAGAGCACTGTACTTCAGGACAGATCTTGACACATTTTTTTTTTGTGAAGGTGAATGCCATGCCAGTCCTCTTCAATTTGTTATTCCTGGCATATTAGATCATATGATTGTCTGATTCCAAATGGCCAATACCAATCGATTTCAGCTCACTAATGCCTAAAATATCAATCTTTATCTGTTCCATTTCATTTTTGACAACTTCCAATTTTTCTAGACTCATACTTGATACATTCCACATTCTGGTTATTAATGAATGTTTGCAACTGTTTCTTCCCATTTTGAGTTGTGCCCCGTCATCAAATGAAGGTCTGAAAGCTTTACTCCATCCACATCATTAAGGGTGACTGTACTTCGGGGAGGCAGCTCTTTCCCTGTTGAATTTTGAGTGCCTTCCAATGTCAGGGACTCATCTTCCAGCACTATATCAGACAATATTTCATGGCTCTTCATAAAGATTTCCAGGAATATATCAGACAGTGCTTCACTAATATTCATAAGGTTTTCAGTGGCCAATGCTTTCCGAAGTGGATGGTCCCATCCTTCTTCCCAGTCTGTCTTAGTCTGGAAGCTCCTCTGAAACCTGTCCACTATGAATGACACTGCTAGCATTCAAAATACTGGTGGCATAGCCTCTAGCCTCAGAGCAACAGATAAGGCACCACATTATGGCAAATGACAGAAGAGTTGTGGGAATACATAGGAAGACAGGCTAAATGATCAAGCATGTCTGGGCAAAAGGGAATAACCCATGACCATATGTAAATTTGGGAGCTTTGGTGGATTAGTACCTAAAGCATTTGACTGTTAAGCAGAAGACTGGTGGTTCAAACCCACCAGCCACTCCTCAGAAGAAAGATTGGGCAATCCAACATACTGCCATCGAAACCCAAGGAGGAGAGGGATCTCTGTGAGTCAGAAATGACTCAATGGCAGTGAGTTTGGTTTGGATATGTAAATTTGACAGGCAATATTTTTACGTACATATTTGTATGTGCTATAAGAATGCCCATATATATAATAGGGCTAATAGGGCAAAGTTATAATAACTTCTTAGTCACAGCCAAACACCATGAAGGAATCAGTCATTGGGCCTATGGGTTTGGGACGATAGTTGCAAGGAATATCAAGCTAAGTTGCCATAACATACTGTACAAAAACATTGTTCTACATCCATCCTACTTTGATGAGTAGCAACTGCAGTCTTACAAGCTTGCAAGTGGCCATCTATGATGCAACTATGGGTCTCTCCTCATCCAGAGCAAAGAATGAAGACAACCAAAAACACAAGGAACTTATTAGTTCACAGAACTAACAGACCATACAAACCTCAGCCTACGTGACCCTGAGACTAGAAGAACTAGATGGTACCCAGCTACCACTGTCAACCACACAGAAAGGGATCAAAATAGGAGATCCTGGATGGAGTGAGGGAAAAATTTAGAACAAAACTCAAAATCACAAAAAATCATTAAAAAAAGAGACATGGCTTACTTGTCTCGTAGAGACTGGTAAAACCTTAATAAAACCCCAAGATTGTGTCCCCTATCACCCTTCAGGCCTGGAATTGAAGTCATTCCCATGGCTTCTAGCCAAACAATAGACAGACATATAAGGTGAATATTGACACCAGGTAGGTATACTACTCAGAACAATCAACCACAGGATATCAGAAGGGTAGTATTTGCACAGAGAGATAGCTCATAGGACAGGAATGCATAATCAAGAAGGACACAGAGAGATGGTAATCACATAGAGGAGTGGTAAGAGAGCCATCATAGTATGGGGATGGCAGTCAATGTCATGAAACAAAATGTATATGAATTGATATATGGAAAATAAATTTGCTCTGTAAACTTTCAACCAAATAACAATTAAAAAAAAAAAAAAAAAAAGGCCAAAATGGGTAAAACAAAGCCTCTGCATCTGTTTGTGCAGGTTGTCAATTACCCAATTTTAGGCAGTGTTTTCCATATCATAGTAAATAGTGCCTCCTTAGACTTGTGCAACTTGTTCAAGTGAACAAGGAAGCAACATAACAAATATCTCTAGTAATAGTATAAATGTGTGAGAATAACCCCAAAGTTCATAACACTGGTTGCCTTTTTGCTGGAGAAAGAGGGAAAAACAACCAAGAAGGCATACACAAGGGATGGCAACTATAGTTGTAATATTTTATTTCTTAGGTTGGGTGGAGGGTACACAGATACTCTTTATATTAATCTTTACACATTGATATGTGTATAATATTTCATTTTTTAAAACCCTCTTTTTAAGGAGGAAAATAATCCAGCAAGGGAGTAAAGGTCAGAGATATAGCGGAAAAAATGGCAGAACACAATGTCAAGGAAATCAAAAGAGGAGTATTAAATAGGACACAGTGTTCAACAATGCTGTGAGGAAGCTGAAGAGGATAAAAAGTGATGTGTGGATTTGTCAATTAGACCATTTTGTTCTTCCAAAGAGCAGCTTCAACAGATCATTGAGAGTGAAATCAGATTTCAAGAGGTTGAGGAGAGAGTAGGAAGTGATGAAGTAGGAACAATGAATGCTGATGCCACTATCTGGAAGTTCAGCAGTAAAAGAAAAAATTGGAAATGCAGCTGCAAAGAATATCATGATTAAACCTAAGAGTCTGTTTTGTTTTGCACTCATGGAAGGTGAAGACTTCCAAGGTGATGGTAGAAACAGAAAATTACAGATTAGAAAGAGGAAAAATATAATTTCATTGTCATTCTTCCAGAATAATTACTCTCTTTTCTCATGTACATAGAGAAGAGAGTATAATAGTTGCAAGTGACTTACTAGTCTCCTTTTCAAGGGCTTGAGTTCCAAAACTCCATTTTTTAAGTCAGTTGTTTGAAAAGCTGAATGCACTTTTCCTCTGAATAATGTTATAAATGAGTTGGTTTCTAGAAGAGTTCATGCAAATCTCTTTCACACAGAGTAAGCAGTAACCTAAAACACTGGAGCTATTTTATTCCCGGTAGTACTCTGACCATTTGACAAAATAATCATAAGACAAAATTGGGGAAAAAATAGATTTTCAAACCTTTATTTGGAATTCTGGTGTTTGAATAAAAGCAGGGATAGTTAAGAGGTAGAGGAAAATAGATCGACAATTTTGTGGAGAATCTTCTGAAGGGATCTCAAGTTGCTTTTCAACGTTGTTATATATGATGGCATTAGCCCTTTGTTCAAGGTTGGGCCCCAGATAGGACTCGGATGTCTTACTATTCTCCCAAATTTATATTTACACAGTTTCACATAAAGGCTGAGGAGTCTTCTATGAAAAAAACCTCTTGAGCCCTCCTTGCCCGCAGATAAGTCCAGTCAAGTACTGGGCACCAGCAGCGTTAGGCAGAGGGTAGGGGGAGGTACAAAGTCCCTGGGAAGGAATTTCTCCTAAGGGAAGAAGTCTGGCTTTGTATGCAATGAAGCAATAGGGCAGGAGGGTCTGAATGCAGCATAGGCCCTGGCACTCCCATCTATGTGGGTGGGGAGTCTGTTGGGTGTAAAGAGCTTCCTTTCTAAACCCTCTAACACTCCTAGGTCCAAGTGTCTCTGCTTTGTGAGCACTCCAAAGTACATCAAACTCACATACACACATACATGCACCAATCACATCAGAGGGCAGGAGTTGCTACTCCTTACCACACTTAACAGGGTTCAGATAAAAGACCATGTCAGCAGCATTGGCACAGCTCCAAAAAGGGTAACAGCTTGCTAAGACTTCTAGCTGAAAGGTCTATGCAGGACAGTCTCATTCAGTGGTAACCTGCAAGTGATTCAGATATTCAAAGGCCAGCAGCAAGGGGCTGCCAAGGCTGATATGTAGTAACAGTTCTTTGTAAGTCTTGGGGGCATCATTATTTACCATATGAATGGACAGGGGAGGGGTAGGATTTTGCACAGTGGATTCAGAGCGTGGGAACAGTGAGAGTTGGGAATTAATTAATAAAACATTCATACACACAGCCAAAGCTAATACCCATTTAAGCTACACATTTACACTTGAGCATTTAGTGACACTTTAGGACCCATATGGTTTCCAAGGCTGAGGCATTTGACTGCTAACCATAAGGCTGGTGATTCGAACTCCTCAGAAGGAAGATTGGGCAATCTACTTCTGTAGAGATAGTGCCTTGGAAACCCAAGGAGGGGTCACTATGAGTCGAATTGACTCCATGGCAGTGAGTTTGGTTTTCTGGTTTTTTTTTTTTTTTTAAATCTTTACAGAAGCAGACTGCCATAACTTTCTCCCAAGGAGAGGCTGGTGCATTCAAACCAGCAACCTTACAGTTAGCAGCCTAGAGCTTAACTCAAACACTTACAGTTTCCTTTTTCTTGATTCCCGTCAACTAGGAGCTATTCTTATGAACTCTCATTCAGGTCATTTTTTAGCTCACAAATGAAAGGAACATGTAAGATGCTTTTACTCAGAAGGCCACAGAATTTCTTTGAGGCAAAATTTTCTTATTCTGTAGAGATTCTGACTTTCTATCTTAATTTCATAGTTCCCCCTGTCTTTCTCAAGCTATTTTTGCCTCTCTTTTGTTTACTCTTGCATGAAATGCATGTATCCTTGTTCAGTTGGATGGAGTCCTTTGGATGCCTAAGCCTTGTGGCTGATGATCTAGGCTTCCAGTCTGCACCCTACCTGAGATATGTGAGCCTAAAGAGCTCAAGATCAACAAGTCAGTAGTCATAATCTAGTCCTCCAAATATTCACAGGCCATCAAAATCCAGGTGGGGTGGGGAAACCATAAGAAAGACTAACTCAAACTCACAGCCATTCAGTCAGATCTGATGGAGTTCTCTATTGCCAAAAAGGGGCTAAGGGACGTGGGAAGTGGTTAAGGTGAGGACTCCAGTTTCTACCGCTCCAACTCTTAGAAGACTTAAGGAGTTGTCCTTCATTCTCATCAAAAATAAATAAATAAATAAATAAAAACAGAGTTATAGGTTGGGAGGGAACTCTGAAATCTAGCAAGCAAACAAAAATTAAATTGGTTGCCATGGAGTGTGTTCCAACTCTTAACAACTCCATCTGTGCCAGAGAAGAACTGTGCTCCACAGGGTTTTCAATGGCTGATGTTTCAGAGGTAGACTGCCAATCCTTTTTTTGGAGGTGCCGCTGAGTAGACCTTCTGGTTAGAAGCTGAGCATGCATTAACCACTTGCGGCACACAGGGACTCCAAACAAAAAGTAGCCAGTCTATCAGACGAAGTTCCAGGAAACAACCAAGGAAGAAATAGAGAAAAACGTCCCTCTCTTCCATTCCACTTCCCCACACCTTACAGCAGTGAGAAGATAAGAGAAAGTAAATGCTTACAGGAGGAAAGAGAGAAAAGGGTAAGTCCTGGAAGAGAGAGGAGAAGGGGACAGTGAGGGAAGAGGGAGGAGAGCCTGAACAGTGTGGCCATTTTCATATGGAGGTAATTCAGAAATCTAACATACAAAGCAAGTCTATTGTAACTTTTGTCACAGAACAAACATGGTAGACCCACTCCCTCTATAGATAGTAATCCTTGTAGCATTTGCAGACCTGTGAAGAAAGCAGGGCTATCTGACATCTTGAATTTCACAAGTTCCTACATGACTTAAAACTTCTCATGCTCATGAATGGCATAGAACTGTGGAAGAGAAACTGTGGAAGAGAGGGCAAACTTCAGATGGGGTTTGATGATAGGATGGGATTCCTATTAGGAATGGGATGATCTAATGCACTACTCCACTTGTAGCTAGTCTAGGATAGTTATGCAATATATATTATGTAATTTTAAAATTTACTTGTCCCCATGTTTACACTACTTACATAAATAATACATTGCTTTGTCTTTAACAGTCACCAAATTAGTATTTGATATTGGGCTGTGTAGTAGGCTGAATTGTGGCACCCAAAAGGTATGTTCACCCAGAACCTCAGAATATGACCTTATCTGAAATAAGGGTCTTTGAAGATGCAGTTAAGGTAAAGATTTTGAGATGAGATGAGGATTAGAAAAAAACATAAAAAGACAAAACACACTGCTATAGAATCTATTCCAACTCATAGTGAACTTATAGGACAGAGTACAACTGCCCCCATTGGGTTTCCAAGGCTTTAAATCTTTAGAGAAGCAGACTACCTCATCTCCCATGGAATAACTGGTAGGTTTTGAACAAGCAACCTTTTGATTAGCAGCCAAATATGTTAACCACTATGCCATCAGAGCTCCTCATGAGGATCAGAGTGGACCCTAAATCCAATAACAAGTCCTTATAAGAGAAGGAAAGGAGAAAACTGGCAGAGACACAGGGACAAGGCCATGTGAAGATGGAGCAGAGATTGGAGTGATGAATCCACAAATTAATGGATGCCAAGGATTGCCAGCAGCCACTCGAAGCTAGGAGTATGCTTTGGCACAGAGTCTCTCTCAGAACCTCCAGAAGGATCAAGGACTCCTTGATCTTGAATTCTTGTCTTCAGAAACTGTGAGAGAATGAATTTCTCTTGTTTTAAACTACCAAATTTGTGGTGATTTGTTTTAGCAGTCTTAAGAAACTAATATATACTGATACTTTGTTTTCCTTTTTTTTTTTTTTAATGTATCAGCTATATGATTCCCTTGTGATGTCAAAGGTCAAGTTCATGTCTTCTTAGGAGCCATGGGAAGAATCTACCACACAAGGGATACAGGACCAATGTTGGGGAAGCTGTGGCTACCAGAAGTAAGCAGATGTCTTTCCAGTTCTACTCCTTATTGTTCTAGTTTCCTAGAAACTGTCCTTTGACTCATCTGAATTCTCTGGCCTTCTTCATCAGCAGCTGCCTCATGCTGACCCATTTCTAACCTCCACTGCTAGCTTTCATTGGAAGGACAAACCATTTCCAGAGCCAAACCTCAGCAGCTGTTGCTTGGCTGTCTTCTTCCTTGGTGGTACCACCTATAGGAGTCTACGGTCCCATGCTCCAGATTAACAACTAGAATAAAAGTCATACCAATAAATTATAATACCTATTTTTCCCACAGGTTTGACTCAACGGCACATAACAACAACCAACAACATTTTTCCCACAAGGCTAAGTTTGACCATTTTCCTCGATGCCCTTTAGATGTCCTAAGTTGTTGTTGTTGTTATGTGCTGTCAAGTCAGACCTGACTCATAGTGACCCCTCCTTGGGTTTCAGAGGCCATATCACTAAGGAAGTAGATTGCCCAACCCAAATTGCACAAACAAGTTCTCAAGCTCCCATGAATAAAGGAGCCAGCAGGTGACGTAAATGATTGAAGCGTTTGGGTAAGGAGGCATTAGGACATAGGAGGGACTGAAGCAAGCCAGAAGGCCTATGCCTCACCTGGAGGGAACAGCCAAAACTCAACTTGAACCAACTATTGTCATGTGGGAATGAACCAGGGCCCTATCTATTCCAGATCCTTTGATTTTTTCTTTTTTAATCTCAATTTTTCAAAATGCTGGCAAGTAATTTAACATTTTTAAATGTATACTATATTGAAGAACTTCAGTATGGATTATTTCTCAATATAAAGAAAACAAAAATCCTCACAAGTGGACCAATAAGATGCATCATGATAAATAAAGAAAAGATTGAAGTTGTAAAGGATTTCATTTATTGGATGGATAATCAACGACCATGGAAACACCAGTCAAGAAATCAGATGATGTATTGCATTGGGCAAATCTGCAGCAAAAGATCTCTTTAATGTGTTAAACAGCAAAGATGTCACTTTGAAGACTAAGAGAAACCTGATTCAAGTCACTGTCTTTTCAATAGCCTCATATGCATGTGAAAGCTGGACAATGAATAAGGAATACTGCAGAAGAATTGATGCATTTGAATTATGGTGTTGACAAAGAATATTGAATATACCATGGACTGCCAGAACAACACACAAATGTGTCTTGGAAGAAGTACAGCCAGAATGCTCCTTAGAAACAAGACTTCATTTCTCGTGCTTTGGTCATTTTATCAGTAGGGATCCATCCCTGCAGATGGACATCATGCTTGGTAAAATAGAGGGTCAGTGAAAAAGGGGAAGACCCTCAACAAGATGGATTGAGAGAGTGGCTGCCAACAATGGGCTCAAACATGGCAATGATTGTAAGGATGGTGCAAGACCCAAGAGTGTTTCGTTGTGTTGTACATAGGGTCTCTATGAGTAGAAACTGACTTGATAGCACCTAACAAAAATAACATATTAACTAATACTGTAAAGGTAAAATTAAACATATCTGTGACCACAGTTTGACATGTGGTTAATAATGTCTGACATGATGGTTAATAATAGAAGTATCAACAGAGCACTTACTTGTGAATCTGTAATGGACAATGTTACTGCTGTTAGGTGCCAGTCAAGTCAGCTCCAACTCATAACAACCCAGTGTACGACAGAATGAAACATCTTCTGGTCCTGTGCCACCCTCACAATCATTGCTATGCTTGAGTCCATCTTGTTGAGCCTCTAGTGCTCCATCCATTTGTTGAAATATCTCAATGGGTAATCCATCAATTCCTAGAACCTTGTTTTTAATCATGTTTTGGTTACATAGTGCTGCTCTGACAAGAATATACCACAAATGAGATGCTTGAACAAACAAGAGTTTATTCTCTTACAGTATGGAGGCTTTAAGTCCGAGTTCAAAGTGCCAGGCTCTAGGGGATGGGGGAAAGACCCTCAACCTTGGCCTTCAGCTCTGCCTCTTGCTCCCAGCCCACTGAAGCTAGAGGCTTTTCTTCACTCAGCTGCTGCTGGCTGCTGAGACTGACAAGCCCACAGGTGACAAGTAAAAAGGTACAGTCTCGATGTTACCAAACCACACAGCAGGCCATTAATTCAAGTCCATTGAAAGTCCCAAGTTCAGCAAAACATGGCAGGCTGGTGAACCACAATATGCCTACATACAGGGCTCAAGTGTGCCATAAGCTAAAGACCATTCCCAAAGCTGCTTCTTATATATGGGAAGCAGACCACATCCCTAAACCAGCTACTCAGTTGCCTGTGGTTGATCCCACAATGGAGTTGATTGCCAGTCTCTTCATGAGGAATAACTACCACCAGCTGTCCAGCTACTCAACCAGGCCCAACCAAGTTGACACACAAACTTAATTACCACACACCAATTCCTTCAGTACAGCCTGGACTTCCTTCAGTACCATTGGTTCTTGATCACATGCCACCACCTGAAATAGGTAGACATTGACAAATTCTTTTTGATACAGTGATTCTGTATTCCTTCCATCTTCTTTTGATGCTTCTGGCATCATTTGATATTTTGTCCATAAAATTCTCCAATATTGCAACTGAAAGTTTCAATTTGAACTTTAGACATTTGGTCCTTGGACATTTCATTATAACACTTTACTTTGTCTACTTGGCCACCCTTTGAAATTTTCTGTTCAGTTCTTTTATTTCAGCATTTCTTCCATTTATTTTAACTACTCTTCATTCAAGAGTAAATTTCAGACTCTCTTCTGACATCCCTTTTGGTCTTTTCTTCCTTTCTTGTCTTTTTAATGACCATTGGCTTCTTCATGTATGATATTCTTGATGTCATCCCATAACTCATCTGGTCTTTCGTCATTGTGGTGTTCAAAGCGTCAAATCTATTCTTCAGATGGTCTCTAAATTCAGGTGGGATATAATCAAGGTCATATTTTGGCTCTCATGGACTTATTTTCATTTTCTTCAGCTTCAACTTGAATTTGCATATGAGCAATTGATAGTTCCACAATCAGCTCCTGGCCTTGTTTTGTTTAATGATATTAGCTTCTCCATTGCCTCTTTCCACAGATGTAGTTGATCTGATTTCTGTGTATTCCATTTGGTGAGGTCTATGTGTATAGTCACCACTTAGGTTGTTGAAAAAAAGATAATTGCAATGATTAACTCAATAGTCTTGCAAAATTCTATCATGCAATCTCCAGTGTCATTTCTATCACCAAGGCCATATTTTCCAACTACCAGTGATTCTTCTTTGTTTGCAACTTTTGCATTCCAATCACCAATAATTATCAATACATCTTGATTGCATGTTTGGTCAATTTCAGACTGCAGAAGTTGGTAAAAATCTATTTCTTCATATTTGACTTTAGTGGTTGGTGCATAAAATTGAATAATAGTTGTATTAAGTGGTCTTTGTTGTAGGTGTATGTCTGTTATCCTATCACTGACAGCATGTACTTCAGGATAGATCTTTAGATGTTCTTTTTGGCAATGAATGCAACACCATTTCTCTTCAACTTTTCATTCCCAGCATAGTAGATCATATGATTGTCTAATTCAAAATGGGCAATACCAGTCCATTTCAGCTCACTACTGCTTAGAGTATTGATCTATATCTATTTCATTTTTCACAACTTCCAGTTTTCCTAGATTCCTAATTTGTACATTCTACTTTCTGATCATTAATGGATGCTTGTAGCTGTTTCTTCCCCTTTTGAGTCATGCCCCAACAGAAATAAAGGGCCCATAAGCTTTACTCCTTCCATGTAATTAAGAATGACTCTACTTTGAGGAGGCAGCTCTTCCTCAGTCGTGTTTTGAGTGCCTTTTAAGCTGAAGGGCTCACCTTCAGGCACTAGATCAGACAATGTTTCACTGCCTTTCATAAAGTTTTCAGACAATATTTCACTGCTACTCATAAGGTTTTCCGTGGCCAGAAGTTGATGGCACCACCCTTCTTCCAAGTTTGTCTTAGTCTGGAAGCTCCACTGAAACCTGTCCACCATGGGTGACCTTGCTGGTATTTGAAATACTGGTGGCATAGCCTCCAGCCTCACAGCAACATGTAAGCAACCACAGTATGACTAACTGACAAACAAGTGGTGAGTAATGGACAACAGTAGTCAGATAATGACCCTGACCCAGAGCACTACCTTCCACCTTTCATCATATTATAAAAAGTAGCATGGAGAAATGAGTTTCTAGATAAAAGCTACACAACATAATTTCTCTTCCCATGGTTAAGTAGAAAGAGGAAAGGGAAGAGGAATCAATAATACATTTAGGGCCCTCTCAATCAAGCTATAGAATCAAGAGCTAAATATTGGTAACAGGGAGCTCCAGTGACACTAAATTCATGTCTCTGGACCCCAGAAAGCATCTGTGGGTCTCCAAACCTTTTAGGAGGATTCAAAGTGAAGATAATTTTAGCTGGAACCTTGTTGTTATGTGCCATCAAGTCGGACCTGACTCATAGTGACCCTTTCTTGGGTTTCCAAGGCGTTATCACTACAGAAGTAGATTGCCAACCTTCCTTCTGAGGAGTGGCTGGTGGGTTTGAACTGCCAACCTTCTGCTTAGCAATCAACTGCCTTAGGCACTACACTACCAGAGCTCCTAGCTGGAATCTAGTCTTTGATTTTCTAGAAATTAGGATATTCTGAGTGAGCCTGACAGCAATGTGACAGAAGGAATTAAGTTTTATTTC
This sequence comes from Orycteropus afer afer, assembly GCF_000298275.1. Taxonomy (NCBI): domain Eukaryota; kingdom Metazoa; phylum Chordata; class Mammalia; order Tubulidentata; family Orycteropodidae; genus Orycteropus; species Orycteropus afer. The sequence continues at coordinate 207,692 of NW_006922443.1, forward strand.
TTATAGATCAGAGACTATATGCCTTTGCCAAATGATTCATATCAGCTTTGAACACACCAGAATCTGCATTTATGTCCTTAATTTAACATTTCCCAAGAGTGTTCTTAGGCTAGGGTTATACTTTTTTTTATTGTTAGTTGCTGTCAAGTTGGCCCCACTTATGGTGACTCAATGCATAATGGAATAGAACAAAACACCATCCAGTCCTGCACCGTTTCCATGATCTGTTATGGATCAGACTGTTGTGATTCATTGAGTTTTCACTGGCTACTTTTCAGAAGTAGATTGGCAAGCCTTTTTTCCTAGCCTGTCTTAGTCTGGAAGGTCCACTAAAACCTCTTCAGCTTCATAGCTAAACTCAAGCCTCCACCTACAGATGGGTGCATAAGGTACATTGCTCAGGTATCAAACTTGAGTCTCCTCCACAGAGGAGGAGAATTCTATGACTGAATCACCAGTGTGCCTTCTTATTAAAGCCCTGACCCTCTCAGCCCTCAGGGAAATCAGGTAAGCCTGTGGTAGCAGACATCCCTGAACAAGTTGCCTCTGACCACATGCAGCCTAATCTGTTTACACCAATGCATTATATTGTTATCAATTTATTTGTACTATAATAAGGAAAATACTAGAATGTGCTGCTAACTCATCTTTCTGCAGGGTCCATTACCAATGGGGCTGCCTTGGAGATGGCCTTCACCTCTGTTGTAGATGTGCTGCTTGAATCTTCCCCTCCAGGGCTGTTGTTGTTGTTGTTATGTGCCGTCAAGTCGGCCCCGACTCATAGCGACCCCTCCTTGGGTTTTTGAGGCAGTATCACTACGGAAGTAGGATTGCCCAACCTTCCTTCAGGGCAGGACCACGTATTTCCCCCAGTTGCTGGGAATGTTGGCAGCAAACAGCTCAAAGTTCAAAGCTGAGTCTTCAATTGGACTCATGCTCAAGGTCACTCCCCTCCTCAGGGACAACTCACATCTAATGACTAGCCAGTGCTGCGGGGGTGAGGAGATAAAGGCTTGGTGCTCTCTTCCTAATTCCAGTTCATTGTTAAAGGTCACCCCAGCCCCAGAGTTTTTTAAGTTTCACTGAGGCTTCTGTTTCAGTGCATCTCAGTTTAATTTCCCTTTCTTCTCAATTCTGCTTCCTTTCATTCCTATATGTGTTGATCCTAGGAGCATACCTCAATAAACCTCATGCATGCAAATCTCCATTAGAGTTGACCTCCTGGGAACTGACCTGTGACAACCTCCTGATTCAATGTCTTTGTCCCATAAAACTTATCCCCTCTGGAAACATGTGGAAACATAACTAAGCATGACCTTGCTATATCAGGTGAATCTCATTTCAACGTCCATTTCCCACATAGATTATTAAAGTCTTACTTTCTCCTAAATTCTTTTTCTCACATAGGTCACGAGGCCTGGATAAGCTCCAGACAGGCCATCCTCTTTTCCACCATACAAGAAATCCTCAGTGGGGTTTAAGAAACAAATTTTACATGTTGGGGAAGAAAAGCGTCTACAAAAAGGAAAGTAAATCTTATTCTTACAACCTCTCTCCATCTCAGAACTGCTACAAGTAACAGATGTTGCTTCCCCAGGGGTAGTAGACTCAGGACTGGATTGTCAGTGCTATTATCATCACTTAAATAATAATTACAATAGTAATAATAATACTACTACCATCATTCATATGCCTACTATGTCCTAAACTACTAAAACATTTTTGTTTTGTTTTGTTATTTTATGTATTATCTTTTACTTTTCAAAAAAAAAAAAAAAAAAAGTGAGGAAAGTATTACTAATCCTTTCTTAATATGGGGGCAATGATTGTTCAGCAGTAGAATTCTCACTTTCCATTTGGGAAGTACAGGTTTGATTCCCAGCCAATACACCTCATGTGCAGATAGGTCCACCTGTCAGTGGAAGCTTGTGTGTTGCTATGATGCTGAACACAGGTTTCAGTGGAACTTTCAGACTAAGATGAACCAGGAAGAAAAGCTTGTTGATCTACTTCCCAAAATAAACCAATGAAAACCATATGGATCACAATGGTCCAATCCCCAACCAAACATGGCACTGGCTCAGGGTTGGGCAACATTTTATTGCATTGTACATGGAATTACCAGGAGTCAGAGGACAACTCAACAGCAGCTAACAACAGCATAGTGAAGTTAGGAGTGGTAAAATGCCCAAAGCCACATCATTCTGGAGCTGGGCTTTGAATGTAAGATCTTTCTGCCGTCAAAGACTGACCATTTTCCTCAGCACCATACTCACTTTACTCTATATTCTTCCCACTTCCCTTAGCTCATAGCTCACTTTGGAACAAAAAGTCCATTAAGGGCAGGCAATTGGTTCTCAGTTAGTGGCTGCCATATGGCAGGTGTTGAATGAATGATGCAAGTTCAGTGATGCAATCCTGCCTAAGTGGACTCAAGCATCAAAGAATGCTGAGGAATATGTCTGAAGTCTTTATTTGTTCATAACTTTTGGTCAAGGTGCTGCTAGCCCATAAAGTGCTTTTGTGCAAAGTAGAAAAAGAGCCCCTTCCTCAAGATATTTGTATCTTCCTGTCAGAAAGTGCCCTAATACATGGATTGCACACTTTATTCCCACTTACTTGCAAATTGTCAAGATAAATGCACATGTCTATGATGTCTATAATGTGGATGATATCCTTTTTCAAGTGGTGCTGCTGTACACAAGACAACCCACACAGCCACATGTGGCCACTCTGCCTAGGACTGGCCAGATCTAGTTTATGCTTTTGTCTAACTACATACTGAAGTCGGATTTGTCTTACTGACAGTTGGACTCTAATCCATAATTCTTTCTAATTCCTCACTTAGCTACCTTTTCTTAACTTTGACATAATGGTCTAAGTCTCAGAAAGTTTGCTAGATGATAGTCTTGGTATTACCCAGGCTCCCCACTCTGTGAAGTTCATACTTTCAGAGAGCTCTCTTATCACTCTTTGATGGAGAGCCATTTTCAAGAGCCATACAATTTCCTGACATTCTTTTTTGCTTGTTGAAGACAGATTTTCTTGAAAGAGTACAATATCTCCCGTACTTTAAAAACACTGTGTATGCCATGGCCTCCTTTCCAAAGCAAGCTTTCTTTCTCATTGGTAATCTTCTTTTATGACCTACTTTTTACAGCCTGTTTTATTCCTTTTGTCCCAGAGAGTTGAAACTACTGGTTTGGAAAAGGTCACGACATTCAGCATGCCAAAATAATAAATATTTCTACATTTCCAATGAAAAGAAAGGCAATTTGATAGTTAATATTAGCCAATGAATATAGCAGGGACTATCAGAAGAATGATCAAATCTGTCTAGATAGAAATATGGCCAGAAGTTCCTTGTAAGTGTGAATGGCCAGATCCTGGATAGAGTGGGGGAACAATGTGGAACAAAACTCAAAATCATAAAAAAGACCAGGTTTACTGGTCTGATAGAGCCTAATGAGACCCCGAGACTATGGCCCCTAGCCACCCTTCAGCTCTGGAATTGAACTCATTCCTGTGGCTTCCAGCCAAACAATAGACAGGCATATTAGGATGAACATTTACATCAGGTAGATACACTCCTTAGAACAATCACCGGAGAACAGAAGGGCAGTATTTGTACGGGGATAGATAGATAGCTCATGGGTCAGAAATGCACAGGAGAGAAGGACACAGGGAAGAGGTAACTGCAGGGAGGAAGTGGGAAAAGAGCTGTTACATTGTGGGGAATTGCAGTCAGTGTCATGAAACAAAATGTATGGAAAATGAATTTGTTTTTGTAAACTTTCACTCAAATCACAATGAAAATTAAAAACAAAAAGAAAAGAAAGAGAGGGAGAAGAAGAATTGAGAATGGCCTGACTTTGTCTCTTGTTCTTTGGTCACATAATCAGAAATGACCCGTTCCTGGACAAGAATGTCATACTTGGTAAAGTAAAGGGTCAGCAAATAAAGAGAAAGACTTTCAATGAGATGGATTGACACAGTAACTGCAAGAATGCACTCAAGCACAGCAACGATTGTGAGGATGGCACAGGACCAGGCAGTGTTTCATTCTGTTGTACACAGGGTTGCTAGGAGTCAGACTTGACAGCACCTAACAACAACCACCACCACCTTCTGGGTTCTTCAGGAAGAGATATTATAAATAGGAAACCATGAATAATTTAATCAGAGGAGCCCAGATGCCAATATATAAACCCACTGAGTATTTTACATACACTCCTTTATATACAAGGCCAAGAGAAAACAAAACAAAACAAAATGAATGTACCAGGCCATCCAATTATTATAAAATGCAATAAAGGCACAGGTACATCTGATAGCAGCCAAAAATCCAGTTGGCCTAATTCCCAAGATACTGATATGAATAAAACATGTATAAGCAAATCACAATAAACACATACTACCTGTCCTTTATGGAGTTGTGGTGGTGTAGTGGTTAAGGCATTTGGCTGCTAACCAAAAGTTCAGTGGTTTGAATCTACCAGCTACTCCGTGGAAGAAAGATGGAGAAGTCTGCTTCCATAAAGATTTACAATCTTGGAAACCCAGTCTCTGTGAGTCAGAATCCACTCAATAGCAGTGAGTTTGGTTTGACTTTACCTGAACTTTGATGATCAATTCAGTCCATTCACCATGACAACTAGACTAAATGTTAACTCACAAGGTGAACCTAAGTTGCTCCCTCATTTGAAACCTTTGTATGTTCTTCCATTGGACAATGTAATACATTATACGGAATTTTCAATCCATTGGTCCATCTTTCCGTAATTGGATTGGGAATTCTTTGAGGGCCAGGACCAGATGTTATACATCTTACACATTTTTATATTCCCAATGAAAAGTGCAATATCTGGAACATCATATAACAGCCACAATGTTTTGTAGGAGTCAGTTGGATGTTTTTCAATTGGTGCAGTAGAGTTAGACACCATTATTATTATAAATTCTTTCTGCAACCAGAAGCCTCAAAGGACAATGCCCTTTCACAGAGTGCTTTTTTTCCTTTACAGTATTTTTTAACCACTGGTTTCCAATCACTTTTCCTGAATCTGCTGAAATTATCCTATGTGTGAAAATTTTTGTGTAATATATTATGACACAAACAATGGAATGCAGGTGCCTAGAAGAAGGAATGGAGGCTCATGACACTGAGGTGAATTGTAACAGTCAAGTTTCTCCAGAGAAACATAATCAGTAGGATGTATGTATTGTTGTTGTTAGTTGCTATCTAGTTGGTTCACACTCATGGCAACTTTATGTGTAGCAGTATGAAATGTTGCCCAGTACTGTGCCATATTCGTGACTGTTGATATGTTTGAGTCCATTGTATGGCTATTGTGTTAATCTACCTTACTGAAGGTTCCACTTGTTTTTGAGGGCCCTCTACTTTACCAGTCAGGACGTACTTTTCTAGTGATTGGTTTCTCATGATGACATGTCCAAAATAAGCAAGCTGAAGTCTCACCATCCTTGCTTCTAAGGAGAATTCTGGTTGTATTTCTTCTAGCAGTCCACAGTGCATTGAGTATTATTTGCCAACAATGCAGTTTGAATGCATTGATTCTTCTTCTGTCTTCCTTTTTAATTGTCCAGCTTTCACATGCATATGAAGTGATTGAAAAGACCATGGGTCAGCCACACCTTAGTCATCATAATGACATTTTGCATTTTCAAACTTTAAAGATAAAACATATTTAAACTTTGAAGGATATAAAGAAAGAGAGAGAGAGAAAGATTCATTAAGGAATTGGCCCACAAGTAAAAGTGAACCTAATACTTGGCTATCAGAAGGGTAGACTATGACAGACATTACAATCACTCCCTTCTTTCGGGTACACTGAATGATTATACTACCTTACTCTCTTGAAGTTGGGCATATCCAATGGCTTAGTTTAGCCAATAGAATGTGGACATAAATGATGTGTCACTCTGGGCAGATTCATTTAAGATCTAGTATTTGATGCTCTATGCTCATTTCCCCTATAAGACAAAACCCTGAAACCTCATGTTAAAATGCCATTGTCATAAGATGATAAAGCTTTCATCAGCCTTGGTCCTTTGATAACCACAACGAGCAATCTGCCAACACAAGCTAGATATGTGGTATTAGCAAGAAACAAACTTTGTTGTTTTAAACACAGATAGTTTGGGGATTGTTTGTTACCACAGCATAGCCTAGTCCTGACAGTACAGTATTACTTAGCACTGTTGATGTTGTTGGATGCTGTTGAGTCAGCTCCAATTCATAGTGCCCTATGTACAACAGAATGAAACACTGCCTGCTCCGGCACCAGCCCCACAATCCTTGCTATACCTGAGCTCACTGATGCAGCCACTGTGTCAATCCATCTCGTTGACGGCTTCCCCTTCTTTGCTGACCCTCCACCTTACCAAGCGTGATATCCTTCCCCAGGGAATGATCCCTTCTGACAACATGATCAAAGTAGGTGAAATGAAATCTGGCCATTCTCTCTTCCAAGGAGCATTATGGCTGTACTTCTTTCAGGACAGATCTGTTACTTCTTCTGGCAGTCCTTGGTACCATCGGTATTCTTCGCCAACACCACAGCTCAAAAGCATCAACTCTTCTTTGGTTTTCCTTATTTATTGTCCAGGTTTCACATGCATATGAGGTGATTAAAAACACCAAGGCTTGGGTTAGGTTCACCTTGGTTTTCAAAGACACATCTTTGCTCTTCAGCACTTAAAAGAGGTCTTTTGCAGCAGATTTTTCCAGTGCAATGTATCATCTGATTTCTTGACTACTACTTCCATGGGTATTGATTGATGAAATCTTTGACAACTTCAATCTTTTCTCTGTTTATCATGATGCTGCTTACTGGTCCAGTTGTGAGGATTTTTGTTTCCTTTATGTGGAGGTATAACCCATACTGCAGACTGAGTTCTTTAACCTTCATCAGAAAGTGCTTCATTTTCAGCAAGCAAGGTTGTGTCATCTGCGTATCACAGGTTGTTAATGAGTCTTCCTCTAATTCTGATGCCACAGTCTTCTTCATGTAGTCCAGCTTCTCAGATTATTTGCTCAGTATACAGATTGAATAAATATGGTGAAAAGATTCAACCTGACACACTCCCTTCTTGATTTTTACCCATGCAGTATCCCCTTGTTCTGTTTGAAAAACAGCCTCTTAGTCTGTGTACAGGTTCCTCATGAGCATGATTAATTGTTCTGGAATTCCCATTCTTCTCAAAGTTATCCATCATTTGTTATGATCCACACAATTGAATATTTTTGCATATTCAATACAACACAAGTAAACATCTTTCTGGTATTCTTTGTGTCCTGGTTAACTAGTGCCCCTCTGACAAGAATATACCACGAAAGGGATGGCCTTTACAAACAGCAGCTTACAATTCAGGAGGCTAGAAGACCAAATTCAAAGTGCCAGGCCCTAGGGGCTGGGTGAAAGCCCCTTAACTTTGAGCTTCAGCTCTGCCTCTTGCTCATGGTCCACTGAAGCTAGAGGCACCTCTTCACTCAGGCAGCTACTGGCTGCTGAGGCTAACAAGCCCAAGGTTGACAAATAACATGGCACAGTCCTGATGTTACCAAACCACATGGCAGGACATTAATTCAAGTCCATTGTAAGTCCCAAGGTCAGCAGAGCATAGCAGGCTGCTGAACAACAACATGGCTACATGCAGGGTCTAAGCATGCCATAGCTAGAGACTATCCCCAAGGCTTCTCCTTATATACAGGAAGCAGACCACATCCCAAAGGCAGCTACTCAGCTGCTTGTGATAGATTCCATCTTGGAGTTGATTGCCAGTCTCATCATGGGGAATAACTGCCACTAGCTGCCCAGCCACTCAACCAGGCCCAGCTAAGTTGACATACCAATTTAACTACAATTATACTCCTTGTCAACTTGGCACCTGTACAGATCTTCATTGGGTGACATCTGTGCAGATCTCTCTCACTAGGTGGCTCCAGTACCCTAGTTCCTCTAAGTGGTGACCTCACCCCCTTGGCTTGGCGGGCCCGTTCCTCTCCCTCTTGGGCATGGCAGCCCTGCCCCCTCACTTCTGGGCATCGGTTATGACTTCATCCCACTGGCTCACATGAACGAGCAGCCCCACCCTCCAGAACCAAGTTGGTGAAGGTCTAACTCTTTGAAACCTAGGGGCTATGGTTGTTCCACTCCCAGAGGCCAAGGTCCTACCCTTTGAAGCTGAGGCAGCTCTGCTTCCTGTTTCCTTAGTCTCTCTGCTTCTGATGATTAATGCAAGAGGGCAACCCACTCCTCTGGAAATATTTCTGCCCAAAGGACACTTAGCTTTCTTGCTCTCCGGCCAACCTGCTACTTCATTTTATGCCAATCTCTTCACCCACTCCACCAGGGAGCTGCATACCCAATGGCACCTGGATTTCTCCTCCGTGGGCTGATAAGCCTGCTGCTGTTTAATGCCAGTCTCTGGGCTCTGCTACTGCTGCCTTTCATGCTAGTTTCTCTGCTGGTACCTGTCTGTCAGTCTCTTGCTCTGCTTCTGTCATCTCTCATGCCACATGCTGGGGTCTCTTTGCCAGGGTCTGGGGTCAAGGACACACTCACTCCTGTTTCCACATTTTAGGTATCTATCAGAGCAGCACCTCCCTCTCTTGGTACCATATTCTGTTCTGGTTTCCTAGTGCCACTCTGACAAGAATATACCACAAATGGAATGGCCTTAACAAACAGGAATTTATTCGTTTACAATTCAGGAGGCTAGAAGTCCAAATTCAAAGTGCCAGGCTCTAGGGGCTGGGTGAAAGCCCCTTGGCCTTGGACCTCAGCTCTGCCTCTTGCTCCCAGCCCACTGAAGCTAGAGGCATCTCTTTACTCAGGCAACTACTGGCTGCTGAGGCTAAAAATCCAAGGGCAACAAATAAAATGGCACAGTCCTGATGTTACCAAACCACATGGCAGGCCATTAATTCAAGTCCATTGTAAGTCCCAAGGTTGGCAGAGCATAGCAGGCTGCTGAACAATGACATGGCTACATGCAGGGTCCAAGCGTGCCATAAGCTAGAAACTATTCTCAAGCTTCTCCTTACACACAGGAAGCAGACCACGTCCCAAAGGAAGCTACTCCGCTGCTTGTGGTAGGTCCCACCATGGAGTTGATTGCCAGTGTCATCATGGGGAATAACTACCACCAGCTGCCCAGCCACTCAACCAGGCCCAGCC